>NC_079522.1:7332221-7433782 GCF_003711565.1 Takifugu flavidus
ATGGCTGAAAGAACTGCCCTTTTGCCACTTGATTGCCCTTTTGACCCCGTGTTTTCCTCTTACTCTTGCCCCCCTCCCTCTGCGTTGTCAACTTTTATTAGCCAGACATGTGACACCCAGATGACACCTTCTCTCCCTGAGTGAAGTTCAACAGGAGTTCAGACGGCGCCGTTCACGCTCCTCGCGTCGCCTTGACTAAATTAATTAGGACGTGTTTAATCTGACGCCGTCTGCAGAGGAGATCCGCTCAAATACCGGCTTCCCAAGTGGCTGATCTTCTCCCCGTCTCCCTCAGGGTTAGAACTGCCCTTCATGATGATGCCCCACCCGCTGCTGCCCATGGGGCTGCCCCCCGCATCTGTAGCCATGGCGATGTCGCAGATGAACCACCTCAACACCATCGCCAACATGGCTGCCGCAGCCCAGCAGATACACACTCACGTACACCGAGCACCAGTCATCAAGGTAGAGACCCCCCGAATGTCCTGGCAGGTGGACTTTTAGTTTATTTGCAGAGGAACTCCTCAGATTATTCACCAGCGGTGATTCGGAGGGACGTCAGATTTTAGGAGCCCCGCTGCATCACAGCTTATTTGTTCTTTCTGTCCAGGAAAGAGTGTGTGACAGTCCATCCCTCTCTCCATCTGTGGACGAGGCCAACACACCCCTGCAGTCGCAGCCCAGCAGCTCAGCCTCCAGCTCACCAGAACGACTGGGTACACACACACACACACACACACACACCACGGAGAAAGGCAGCAGCAGTGGTGGTGTATGAAGTTATGGGTGGATAGGGAGGGAGAAAAGGGGAGGGGAAGATGGGAGGAGGTGGCAGGGAGGGTGGGATAGAGTGAAGATGGGATGAAAGGGCAAAAAGAGGGCAGGATGTGTGGGATGAGGAGAGGGAGGAAGGGAGGAGACGGAAGGAGAGGCAGGTGGTTTTAGGTGGGCACTTATAAAGTTTTAGGGGGCTAATTTGTGCACAGATGTTTTGCGAGAACACAAATACAGATGGTTTAAGACGACAAATTGATTTGAATGGGACAAAACACACAGATGTTTGGTTAAACTGACCGTTTCGCTCCGACAGGGTCGGTGTCCGCTGATGCAGATGGGGCGCTGTCCAACCCTGCTGTCCCCATCAAGAAACCAGCTAAAGACAAAGGTTCTCACACACACACACCTTCCCACCTGACAATGAACAAGCATCTCACACACTTATGGAAGCAGCCATCATCCATCACTCAGCTAACCCCAAACCTTTAACCCGCTTCACTCTGACACCGGACAAATACGACCCCACACACACACCCCAGAATCAGCCCAGCTGGACACAAACACACACAGGCACGGGGATGTCCCGCCCCCTCCGACTATTGATCACCTGTCTTTGAGCTATCAATCAGAGCAGGAGGGAGGGTTAGATAGATGGAGCGAGGGAGCACGCCAGGCTAAGTGAAGGAGGTGCGGCTAAAAGGGGTGAAGAGGTCACCCTCTAAAAGCGTGTGGGGGGAAGACGCCTCCCTCCACCCCCCCTCCATTCTTGTAACACTTTCAGTTTCCAGCTAATCCTCCTCTGAACACCTCCTCACCCTCCCCTTCACTCTGGTTAGCTTGCTCCTACCGCGAGATGCTAACTTAACTTGTGTAAACGTCCCTCTGCTCTATATCGGCATCCAATCCTTAAATCGTGCACGTCAAGGCCCGATGGCATCAATCAGCCTTGAATATTCCTGGCATTTAGCTGTCGTGGTCGAGGTGACCAAACGTTCTGACTGGCCTTCATCCGTCGGGCGAGCGGATCCATTAACCCCAGACGGGTCCGAAATTGACCTTTGGCTGAATCAGCTTTTTATCTAAATGGTGCTAAATGGGCAGCGTGGGCGATAGCATCCTAAACTAGAAATATTAGATCCAGCCATTTTCGCATAGCTGCAGTACAAGTTATCAACTGGGGAAAGGAAGTAAATGACGCACATTCAAGGGTGGGGGGGGGGTGAAAGGTGATGGAGGGAGATAGAAAGGAAAGGCAAGAGTAACAGGATGCACGGAGGAGAGGCAGATAGGGGGAGAGATGGCGTGTGTGGTGAGAGAGTGCATCTTAATCAGTGTTAATTTCACAGCAGAGTTAACTCAGTTGTCAGTGTTCGGCTTTAAGGCCTGATCAGACGCTGTGACGCACCCAAAATCAACACACACACACACACACACACACGTGCAGGGTGGAGAATGTCTTTAATCCCTGCCAATTAGTGCCCCGCACGGTGGTGTGAATACTAACGAGCGCGGCGTTGTTTGTGGCGAGTGTGGTTACAGTAATTGATTCCTCCGTAGCCGCTCCGTTGCCTTTTATACCCCAGTAAACAACGTTTCGTGAACTTTGCGCCACGCTGGCGCACGCACACGTGCGCGGGGCCGAACGTGATCTAAAAGCCCGACTTTGTCGAGCCGTTTGTGCAGCGTTTTAAAGAGGTGAAAACTTGTGTTGATGACAGAGGAGTCTCCGCTGGGACAGGCCCTCCCCCCTGGGTTCCCCGCTCCCTTCCTGTTTGCAGACGGCCTCTCGTCAGTGGAGACCCTGCTCACCAACATACAGGTCAGACCCCCCCCCCCCCCCCCGCAACCATTAAGAGCTGACTGGGAGCAAACGCAAACTAACGGGGCGTCTGCTTCAGGGCCTGCTGAAGGTGGCGGTGGAGAACGCCCGCGTGCAGGACAAGCAGATCCAGGCGGAGAAGAGGGAGCTGAAGATGGAGCTGTATCGGGAGAGGGAGATGAGGGAGAGTCTGGAACGGCAGCTCACCTCCGAGCTCCAGAGCAGAGGTGCGAGCGTCCGCCGTGCACGCGCGCCTGTGCCACGGCGTGGAAGGAAATAACCCCGTTGTGTCTCCACAGCCTCCATCCAGAAGCGCCTCAAGAAAGAGAAGAAGGCCAAGAGGAAGCTGCAGGAGGCCCTGGAGTTTGAGTCAAAGAGGAGGGAACGGGTGGAAGACGCCCTCAAACACTCGTCCTCATCCTCCCCCTCTCCCGAGCCGCTGCACGCCAACAACAACAACAACAACGGTATGACGCACCATAAAGTGACGCTAGAAACACTTCCTTCACCCAAAGATAACACCGTCAGGGGAAAGTAGCCATGCTGAGCCATCGATTTAAGCATTTAATGACAATTTCCTGTTCCCGCATCATCAAAAACTGGCACCTAATAGCTCGTACTGCATGTTTGTCTTCTTTACTCTCTGTTATTATAACCAGACTTTTAGCTCAGGTGAAGCTGTACTATTAATGCTTTCATCGCTGCATTAAAGCCCAATGCATTAAAATATGATTGTCCCTCTTTTATGCCACTTTAGATGTAGCCTTTTTGGGAGTTTGATAAATACAGTGCTGTTAATAGATACAATAGAAGCATGTTAGCTAATGCTATTAATGATGATCAAACATGAACATTGCTGCACGTCAACCAGGCAGCAATCTGGCAACTTCCAGCAGAAACACAAAAACCTCAGGAGTTTTATGTGGAAAGGGCCCTGAAGGCACCACCAAATCCTTTACATAAACGATCACAGATGACAAAAGCTGAATTTCCCCAACAATATTTAACACAAACGCCGACCGGACCGGTCTGTCAAAGGTGTCCTTTGGTTGAGACTGTCCTGTCTTACAGACTCCGCTGTAGTCGAGGACAAACCCGAACTTAATGGAAACCAGCAAGACAACGCCGCTGTACAAGGTACACCAGCAAAACACACACACACACACACACACACACACTAGCAGGTATAAAAGTGCTCAAAAAGACGGAGGTGCTAACACACATGGTGGGCATGTGTGTGCTGGGGCCCAGGTTAGATCAGCGCAGACACTCAGCAGACCTGGAGACGCTCTGGCCTCCCTTTGATGTCGTGTGTTGGGAAATGTTTCATTGACTGGATCTGTGTTCCATCCCAGTGGGACGTGACTGGGCCCCCGTTAAAAAAGCATGTTTCAATAAAACTGAGCTTACGTTTAATAAAATACATTCACGTCCATACGAGACGGCACGGAGCACAAAACTCCGAGACCAGGGAATCCATTATGCCGATGATGGTCCTCACAAGTACAATACGTGTGTGTGTGTGTGTGTGTGTGTGTTAGTATGCACGTGTCATCGTGTTTCCACCAGCTGTGCTCAGTCCTCCCTGACATTGAAAACCTTCACTTCAAACTCTGCGTGTGTATAAATTAATATCTACAAGCACACGCTCCCTCTGCGTGTGTGTATTCTCTACCTGAGTGTGTGTGTGTGTGAGGGAGTACGTGCACGCGTGTGTGTATTTGATCCACACACTCACTCTGGTAAGACACGGATCTCTAATTAGCTCTCTCTCCTCTTTAGACCCCTTTTAGATCCCCTCTCTTCTGCAAGCCAAGCACTCCAAAACACACACACGCGCGCACACACACACACACACACACACACCTGATTTCATTAATGTTGATTGGTCCAGTTGGACCCCTTTGCTGCCTTGCTCACACAGACACATTGACAAACACACTCATCCCTCCTGCCATAAAAGCATTTTGCACCTACAGTGGAACACACACACATCTCCACACACACACACCTCCCCACACACACACCTCCCCCGCCTCTCTCACCTTCCACTCTCTTAATTAACAAGTGAAGAGAAAACTGCTGAATACCAAAAAAGACATCGCATTACAATCAGAAAGGGAGAGAAAGAAGGAATATGAGGAGCAGGGGAGAGAGAGGGAGAGATGGAGAGATGGAGGTAGAGAGAGAGAAAGATGGAGGGAGAGATGGAGGTAGAGAGGGAGAGATGGAGGGAGAGAGAGAAAGATGGAGGGAGAGATGGAGGTAGAGAGAGAAAGAAGGAGGGAGGGAGAGAGGTTTCTCTTGATTGTTTAAAGACTAATTGGCTGTACACAATATTGGTGACAGCAAGAGGAGGAATAGAGGACAACGATTAAACGTGCTGCTGCGTTGAGTCCTTTCAGAATTCCGTGATCGTTGTGGCAACAAAGATGGTCTCCTGTTAGATGTTCCCAGGAAATGTTGAAGGATTTAAGGGAACGGATGATAATTCTCTATGTGCGTGCACACACACACACACACAGTCAGGTTCTCCATGGCGATGATAGCGGGATGGATGAGAGAAAGATGGATGCAAGGAGGGAAATAGGAGGACGGCGCAGGTGGGAGAAAAGAAGGGAAACGTATAAAGGGGAGGAGAGCAGGGACACGAGGAGGAGCGCACCAATTTCCTGGTGGGAAAGTTGAAAAATGTAACCTTGTTCCGAGACCTGGTGACATTTCCCCACCCTGCTGATAGACTTTTACCGAGGCAGGTCACCGTCATTTTTTAACCAGGACAGGGAACGTGCACGGTGCGCGTGCACGGAGGGAGGTGTTATTTCATCCTGACAGATAGAGAACGAGTGTGCCGGGTCACAACAGGAAGCACGACCGACATCCTTGGGAGCATTCGTAAAGCTAAATGCTACGCTAACAGGCTAGGGGACGGTAAGACTTTGGGGTAATTATCAGCGCCGGGGCAATCGGAGGGGCAAATGAGTGGTGGGACAAACCCGCAGTCGAAAGGAAAGGACGGGAAGAGGACGGAGCAGAGCAAAAGGGTCCCGGATAAAAATAAAAATCAGAGAAACAGGACAGGAGGGGGATCGAGGAGGACGACGAATGTAGGATAGAGGGATGAAAGGGGAGGAGAGGAGGAGGAGGGGGGGTCGTGCAGCGATAAAAATAGGGGAGGGCAGGAGATGAGAAGGAAGGAGGGAGGGAAGGAAGAGTGCAAGATGAAAGAAGTAAAGTTTTTTCTTCCCCTGACGTGAAGGCCTCTTTCATAAAGATGGACTGATGAGGGAAGAAAGGAGCAGAGGGCAGGAGAACGAGAAGACCGGGGCAGAAGGGGGGGGGGGCTTTATGGTTGCTGTTATGCAGAAATGTAAACACTTTGCAGCGTTGGCAGAAAACAATGACACCGCGGGGAGAGGAAGGTGCGAGCGTTTCCCATCCTCTGCGTGTGTGCGTCGGGCGAGTGTGCGGGGGCGGGCGCGGCAACGGCACCGCGGGGAGCGGAAGGGGAAGGACGGAGGTGAAATGAGAAGGAGGGCGCGCGGAGCCCGGCGAAATTGGAGGGATGAGATTTTGATCGGAAGCGGATGCTTCGTTAGGCGGGGAAACGCTTCTCACATCCTGCGTTAACGGCCCCGAGGACGCCGCGTGACGGAACCGCAGCCGCTAACTTCGCCGGCGCGATACGTTACGTCTCGGTATTTTCCTCTTTTCCCCCCCAACTAAAAACTAAAGCTAAAAATGAGGATTCGACTGAAATGGGAGGGAGCAGCAGGAGGTGAAAGGGCGGTTCGGTATGGCTAACGTGGCCATCGCCATGGCAACATAACAAGGGTCCACACCTAGCCACAAAGCTAGCTTATAAGATTAGGAATTAAGACAAATGAAACATTATCTCTAAAACTCAGAAGCATTCCTCTTGAGTACCAACTTATGCCGTTTTTTTTTGCTTTTCCTACCCAGAATCCCGAGCGTTTCTGAAGACCCCAATGATGTTCTGAACAGGACGCCATCACTTCACTCGTTCCCCTTCCACTCCTGCACAAGAGTCCACCAGCCCACCTCAACGAACCCTCCCCCCCCCCCCCCTCCCAGCGTGGGATCCTCTTCTCTACGAGCTAACTTTGATATTTGGGGAAAACTAGGAGGAGCCACGCCCCCCTGATTTGGACCAATGGGGCGTCAGCATTTGTTTTCTCCCTTTTCTTTCCATCACCGTTCGCTTATTTGTTTCTAAAACTGACAAAATAAAACCATCCCAGTCGTGATTTGGGGGGGGGGGGGGGGGTGAACCGCAACAGGACCAGTGACAGACCTTAGTCTGACTAAAGCTGGTCCGGTGACGTCGTGACGGGCTCCCACAGGACTGGTCCGGAACGCCGGGAACGGAGGAAGACGGGACACGAAGAAGACATTTGACAAAGACAAGGAAAACAGCTCTGGATGCTATTTCTGTCTCCATTTTTTCCTCCATACAAGGACTGAAAAAAAGTGCATGGGAAAAGTGATGCTGTATCAAATGTACACCCCTGAGCGCTCACTTTCTGTCTCCTCCTCCTCCTCCTCTTTTGGAACTCATCCCTCTCTTCCCTCTCTCTCTGCTCTCCTCTGAAGAGGCCTTCCTCTCCACATGTTTAACGCAGCTTTTAATGTATTTTCTATCTATTAATTTGTGAAATCAAGTGACGCTGAACTTAAAACAACCCTTTTTTTTTTTATTTTACAACGGAGTGATTTTTAGACCTTCTGCCCTAAAAAGGGGACGTCGGAATTTTCTTCCCTCGAGCTTCAGAAATTCGCCTCAAAGACGAGCTGCAAATCATCCGACCGTGGACTGAAGAACCTCTCCTGGGGTCCCTCAACGGGACCTCCAACCCGACTTGTGTTGCAGTTTGTTTATGCCACCGCGTGTTTTGTTTATTACTAGTTGAACTCTGTACGGACGGGTTCAGGGGGCGGGGCTTGGGGGGCGGGGCTTGGGGGATTTCCTGTAGATAGAAGCAACGTTCAGTGTTTTGTTTTATTCTTCCTGATGATCTCAGTCTGTCACTGTTCTCTGGATTTGAGCTGACTGCAAATATACAGTATTATAATGATAGTGTCCTATGGTGTGTCACACACACACACACACACACCCCCTCAGAATCCAGATTCAGCGTGCGTCTGAAAAGGTGTTTGCATCACGCGTGCTTGCTTATTCTCGGCTGGCTGCCGATTGGCTGCCGACCGGCGGGACACGGTCCTGTGACCTCTGACCTGGTGATTCCTCCACGGCACCGGCAGCTTTTTACGACATCGACCCGTGGCGCTAAAGGGAAGGAGGGACTGGGGACGGCCTCTTTCACCGTATTTGGAATTCAGCGGGCAGCGTTTTTTTGCTCCCGTTCCCATCGTGTAAAATGATCATTGTGAGATTGTGGCGCGCTCACACGTGTGAGGAGTTAGCTTAAAAACTAGCCGACTTGTTGGTATTACAGATGGGCCGTTTGGTATTCTGTAATGTATTTTGTGAGCGGATGGACACACACACACACATGCCCGCACACACACACACACACACACCACACACACACACAGTCCATGTTCCATTAAGACTGTATATTTACTCTGCATTATGGGGTTAATGAGGTGAAACCTTTCCGTCTCTCTCACCGTCTCCCTCACTAATGGAGCTCTACCACTCTCATTCCTCCTTCTCATACCATATTTAATTCCCTCTCTCATTCCCGATCATTCCTAATATCACTGTTTTGATCTCTGTCTTCCATCTGTCCATCCCGTTTCATCTCCTCTGTTTCTCTTTCCATCTCTCTCGCTTTACCAAATAGCTGATGTCACTTTTTCCATTTCCCCTTAATGGAGGCAGAAACACAGAGTGATGGACGGAGGAGGAGAAACGGTGAGCTATGAAGAAGGATGGACGGAGAGTGGAGGAGGAAACAAGGTGGAATGAAAAGGTGACAGCGAGGAGGAAAGATGAAAGAATCAAAGAGAGGGGAGGAAGGGAGGAGAGCATGATGGAGCGTGACGCCAGGGATGACGGGTAATGAGAAGGTAAAAAGTGAGAGGACGAAGCGCGACCCATCATGGAGGTATCCATTATTGATCACCAATCCGTCCGGAATCAGGCCTCGCAAACAACTCCTGCCTGGAGGAACTGGACAGGAACCGTGTGACCCGTCTCGGGTACCATCAGCTGGGTGTTAAGGCCTGGATGAGCTGCTGAAGGCCCCTGTTCTGGATCAGACCAGCCCAGAATTTCAGCCAGCAGGTTGCTCATGTCCTCCATACTTCTGCCACCCCCCACCAGGTCGGTCCAGGGCAGAGAACAAGACGCCTTTGAGCCAATCTGGGCACCTTTTTGCCTTAATTCGACCTCAAATATTCAGTAAAAAAAGTATGTATTATGTATTACGGACAGTCCCAAGAACCCAGCGAAGGACATTCCTCAGTCCGGAATGAAGATTTCCCCATCATGGAACCATCCCGCTGAATAAAAAACATCCAATAACAACAAATCTGGGGTTTGTGAGAAAAGCTGAGGAACCAGACCTGCAAAACGGATCGAAAATCAAAGTTTGTAGTCAAGCGCATCCATCTGTAAAATCTACTCAGCGGTAATTTACCTAATTTGACCTGTTCTTGTTTTGAAAGTTGCAAATTACAGAGAAATATTTCAAACAGCGCCTGGAAAGAGGAAAATGTAAAAAAAGGAAATAAAAAAGACAGGAAAGAGACAAAATGTAGGAGGGAAGATGGGAGAAAGACAAAGAGTGAAAATGTGCTGAAAGTAGAGAAATAATGAACACAAAATGGTTGAGTGAAATGATGGAGGGATGAAAGGAAGGAGCGTGAAGAGAACAGAGACATTCCCAGACAGCGCGCGCACACACACACACAGACACACACACACACACACACACCTCAGTTTGGAAGGAAACTCCCTTTCTAATTTTCCTCATAAAGACTAATGAAGACTAATGACAGAGCGAGTGTGTGTGTGTGAGTAATTGTGGTTAATTCCTACATGGGCCTCAGATGACAGATGTGTGTGTGTGTGTGTGTGTCGGGGGGGGGAGCAGATCCTGCCTGCACAAAGTAATGATGTACCTGTCTGTTTTCATGAGGAACCAGTGTCGACGCTCGAGAGAAACGAGGAAGAGTAGAAGGAGCCAAACTAGCAACTCCTCCTCAGGAAGCACGGGTCAGTTCAGCGTGACGGGCACGCCGATTTCTGACGCAGAGTGTGTGGATGAAGAGTGGTGACAGACGCCGCGGCTGCCTGCTAATAAATTCAAAGAAGAAGAACGTGACGCTGAGGAAAGTCAAGCAGAAAGTGTGTGTGTGTGTGTGTGTGTGTGTGTGTTGTAAATTAAATAAACCAGACTGGAATAAACGGTCAGACCAGCATATATTCATTACATCGCCACCATTTGTTCAACGGCCCACATAACCCTCCAGACCTTATCACACGTTGATCATTCCGCGACTATGATGCGCATTGCTGCCACCCACCGGCCTGTGCCGGTACTGCACACAAACACAGCATAGCCACAAGAGGGCAGCAGAGAGAAGCGTAGAAGAGATTATTATGGCCTGATTAAAAAGATCGGTATCGGTGCAGATGTCTTCATTTTAGGTAGTTTGATACACCAGTGACTTTAAGAAAAAAAAAGCCTACGCTCGTGCGAAACTTGAGCCCCTGAACTCCTGCAGGTCTCC
The DNA here is from genome assembly GCF_003711565.1 of Takifugu flavidus. NCBI lineage: Eukaryota > Metazoa > Chordata > Actinopteri > Tetraodontiformes > Tetraodontidae > Takifugu > Takifugu flavidus. Next base: position 7,342,540 of record NC_079522.1, read on the forward strand.
ACGATCACCAGAATCTTCACCACCAAGAAAAATAAAATAAGCCGATGAAACAATAAACAGCAGCCTGATTAAGCTACTTTCATCCATCCTGCGTTGCCTTTTTTCCCATCTCTCCCTCCAGTTCCCCCTCAAAACACACAAATACTGTGTAGACAAATCAGACGCACACCGACACCCACATTCCTGTCTTTTCCTCACAAAGGCGCACACACGCACAAGCACAACAAACACTTGTCATTGGTCATTTATTCTATGCCTTAACAACAGATTTGTTTTAGTTCTTCCTGTCATCCGCCTATTTGACTTGATGGATGGAGGGTGGTGACACAAAACACCTGCCCCCACCACCCCCCCCCCCCCCCCCCACCACACACACACACACACACACACACACACACACAGGTCCTCGTGTGTTTATCGTTCCTAGCTTACAAGGATCAGATGTAAAAATAGCCACATGTGATCGGATTTTTCCTCCTCTTCTGCCGTGGTTGACTTTATGGCCTTCGCAGTAAACAAACTGTTTATCTCCATAGAGTGGAAACGGACAGGCGGTCTGGGGGGGGGGCAGAGGAGGACGAGGAGGATGTGACCCGCTGGCTGAAGGCCGGGAAGTGGGAATACTGCGCTCCGAAGCATTAAGTACACGCCTGTTTAACAAGCAAATCTGGGATTAGCTACCGACACATTAGCGCCCGGTGTGTAGCGTCAATGCTGCCCGAAAAGAGGTAATTATGGCAACACAATTACACGGAATAAAGATCTATTCCAGCAGGCTGTGGCCACCATCACAAACAGAGGAACGACTATTTCTGTCCGATTCAAGGGGGCGACAAAGTGAGTGTGTGTGTGTCCCATATGGCGCCATGGGAACAAAACACACACTCAGACCCACAACAAAACCAGACTATTAGCATTTATACCAAATTAGATCCTTTAGAAAAAAAACAACAAAGGCTTGGCAGGTGGAAGAGGGCGTAGGGATACAGAAGAAAGGACGGGAATTAAAATAAAAGGGGTGAAATAAATATGGAGGGAGAGCATGTGAGGTGGAAATGGATGGATGAATTAAAAGAGGCCCGCTGGGAGTGTGTGTGTTGTTTTAGCTGGGTGGCCTGGAATCTCTGCTGACCTCTACAAAGATAACAGCGGGTCATCGCTCAAACTTTCAAATCTGCTCTGCTCATTTTTGGGCCGCGGCGATCTGAAAAAGCAGATGGAGGCAGAGACGGCGCGGCGACAGCGGCCCCGCCGTTTGTTGACCCCTCTGGAAGGAACGGAAACGAGCGCCGCGAAAACTGAGAAATTCATTTGGCAAATATTTATTTTTGCTCCATTGAGTCTTTTATCCAAGTCGAGATTTTTCACTTAGACCAAGGAAGAGAGGGAAAAGTAAACAGGATTTGGCAGCGCTGCTTTCTTTTAACATTAATGCCAAGAAACGAGGGGGGGGGAGCACTTTGAACGGGCTTGAAAGGGAGAGTTTTTGCAGAAAGTTAGAGCCGCTCGACTTTGGACACAATAAGTATTGTGCAGGGCTAATTATTTATAGCAGATGTGGCCGTGCACGCGCGCTAACTTAACCCATTTCTGCGAAAACGGATCCAAGAAAGGGTAGAACGACCTCGAGCGCTTCGGGTCGTCTGCACCTTAGAGGGAGGAAAACAGACGGGAACGGAGCGGCGGCCGGAGGGACGGGTCGGGACGCGAGAGGCGAGAGGCCGGGCGGGAGCGTGAGGCGCGTGGCGCCGTCTTCTCGCCGCTCTCTTGTCATTTGGCAGCCTAAACGTGCAAAGGTCAGCCGTTGTAAATGCTGGGGGGTGGGGGGTGGGGGGGGGGTGGGTATGCAAATGTGTGCGAGACAGTCAGACAGGAAGTGTGAAGCCTTGCATGTCACACCTTTCTGCTCTAAATGCCACGCAGCCCGCCATTAGCGTCGTGGCGGGATCCTCCCCGCGGGGCTGGAGGCTGCGGACGCACGTGCCAATGCGGCCTCCGAGCCGGGAAGGTTGGGGGGGGGGGGCGTGCTGAGGAGACACGCTCAGGTGCACGCTACACTCACAATAATCCCGATTCTCCAAACTTGAAACGCATTCAAATGTCATCTTGTTCTGGTCTCTGGGGACGAAGACGCGGAGCGAATGCGTCGGGACGCCCGCTGCGGCGCCGCCCGCGCCCGCGTGTTCCGGGCCGCGTCCCAGTTGCGCGCGTCTCCCCGGTATTGGGAGGCAGGTGAAGGGTGTCTGGTGACAAAATACCTCGCGTGTAGCCTATTTTCCAGGTTTTGACCTTCCCTGAACACGCCGCCGCGAGGAGAACGAAGATGAATTGGAGCAGCGAGGCTGTCCGCGTGAAAACGGGGGGGGGGGGGGGGGGCTCTTCGACGTGCACGAGGATTTGTCTTATTTTCAAGTATTTGTCTCATTTTCTCCATTTGCAGGCCCTTTTTCCCCCTCCCTCTCAGCTCCGTGGTGATGGAGCGCCGGAGGTCACGGCGAGGCGCCCGCCTAAATTCTGCGGATGGCGGTTAGCGTAGCACCCGGGGAAAGAATTGACGTTAACCTGCACCGCTCCAGCCAAGACGGTGGCCCGTTCTCGGGGGTCACCGAGGTTCAGCCGTCCCCTCCTCGCACAAACATTTCTGCTCCCGGTCTCGCCGTTTCCATCGCCTCCTTTTATTCCTCTGCTCGCCGCCACGTCGGGGTCAGGCTGGGGGGAGGCCGTCTAAATAAAATATGGGCAACAAACCGTAATGTGGGGCTAAATCAAATCTACTCCCGAGGACGGTTATTCGCTGTCGACTTCACCAGTGCAGCGGCGGCTCCCCGTCGGGTCGCCGGCCCCCCGCCACCTTAAGTGCTGGGACGTGACGTGCAAGAAGTGCGAGCGCATTAAATAATGGCCGTGCGGTGGCCTCGTGTTCCCGCGCTGCAGGGTCCCAGCACAAACGGGTCCGGAGCGCCTCCACAGCCCATCTGACAGCGGGTCAGAGGGGTCCATTAACGCAGCGTTCAAGGAGCAGCGACTGTCGCGATGTGGGTCTAGGACACTGCAGTGTCCAATGACCTTTGACCTCTACGATCCATATTCAACCTTCCAAGAGGAGACGGGAGCCAACGTGCACAATTGCACTCAACGAAGGCTGCTTATTAATATCGCCGAGCGTCTGCCATTATGGAGATTTTCCACAGATATACAAGTATGTGCTGGCTACACACACACACACACACACACACACACACCACACACACACACACACACACACACACACACACACAGGTTTGAGATGTTAGGAAGAATCAATATTTCTGTTCAAATGGCCGTTTCATTTCCTACAGATTAGAGGAGACTTTGTTCCATCTCCAACTGACCAGACACACGGGCGCGCACGTACACACGCACGCACTTCACATCTAAGAGGAGTTCAGAGCAAGATGAAAGAAAATGCTTGTCAAAGACGGCCCAATTCATGGCGATGTCTACTGTATTAGTCAATAGGTCCCCAGAGAGCCTCCTCAGCCTGGTAACCAGGGGCAACAGCAGCACACAAGTGCACCTGCACAATACCTTCAGATATAATATACACTATTTACAATATATATAAGACAGCTGATATATTTACAGAATATATAATGTGTACAAATATATACAGGATTCAATGTTTCCAATCATTTATCAATTAATCAAGTAATGAACTGATCCACCAATCAGAGCAGTCACAAACTGTAAACGTGACAATGTTCCATCATAAAGTAATAAGTAATTTATTTACTTATAATTGAACAGTTTCACTCCCAAACGTCTTTAGCACCGAGCAGCTCAACATTTTCCTACCTTTGAAGACTTCGTGTCCCGGGGCCAGGTTTGATGGGGAGGTTTTGTTCCAAAAGTTAGAAAAGCAGTTAGCATTATAGCTAATATTAGCATCCTCGGAAAGACCAACAGGCGCGATATAACTTACGCAAAAAGGTCAAAAGAAGAAAGTAATCCAATTGTCGGGTTTAAGAGAGCACCGCCATTCGACATGTGCTCACCTGCAGAACGCCAATTACCGAGAAGTCTAACCTTTGACCTTTAACTAAGCCCCGCCCACTCAGTTGGACCCATCAAAATACGAAAAACTTTTACAGCGAAGAGAACATTTTGAGTGCACTTTAGCAAATAATGGAGAAATCTACACGTTTTTACTCCTATTCCCAATGTATCGGACAAGACTTTGGGAAGTCACTAACACAAAACACCAAAATTACTATAATTTAGGACTAAACGCAACTTTAACCCGTGGCTCTGGCTCCATCTAGTGGTCAATATTTTACATTACACAAACAAGGACATTGCTAAAACGGATCATTTTAACGGACCTTTTGTAGCCGTTAAGCACATCAGCAAATGGTGATACTTGTGAAAACACTCCAATTTAGAAATGCAATCGGATCAGATTCTTCACATCTGTTTATTGATATAATAACACAGACAGCGTCTTACTTCAGGAATAAAAATCTATAAAAACCGTTAAAACCAAATGCAAAAACAAAGCTTCACCCTCGGCTCAAGGGCCAACAGGCACACAACAGAACGCGTACATTTTAAATAGCAGCATCCGGACAACTGCACGCACAAAACACATCTATTCAACATAATACTTTGAAATAAATGAGACATTCTCAAAATTCAAAAAACTGAGACAGTCACGTTCGTATCATTGATTCCCCAGAGCTTCCACGGATATAAAATATTTTCAAACATTACTATATTGGTGTAACTGCAAGTTTAACTTAATTTGTACATACACAAAGTTGTTTTTTTTCAATTATCTTTAAAAGCTTTCACATTATGGAAATTTCAATGCAATTTTCAATAAACACCGCAACATGGATAGATACACTACGGATGGCAAAACTAAACATTAAAGGACAAAAGAAAAATAATTCTAACTCCAAGTTTTAGTATTCAGCCAAATGCAGCACCTGACCGTTATTACAAAACATCCATTTTATTTCCAAAGGAGAAATATTGCAAACACGACTGATTGGATAAAATCAATGCTAGCAGTTAACATGGGAAAAGCAGGGGTTGCTAAAAGATTAGCTCGAGAAAATAAAATGGAATTAAAGAAGACAGAAGAAAGAAATCGTTGATGGTGCATTCAAGTATCAGAGATTCATTTGAAAGCGAAGCGCAGCCGATAACTGCGACAATAATCTGATCACAACCCGTTTAACCCCAGGACTCACAGCTCCGTCTTCGGCCCAGACAGAGGCACCTGTGGCTGCATCTCATCCTCTGAAGACTGGCCCCCATCCGTCCTCTCCACAGGAGCTTTGCTCTTTTTCTTCTTCTTCACCTTCTCCTTCTTTTTCTTCAAGGCCTTCTCTCCCTCCCGAGCATCGTCTCCTCCGTCCTCTCCCTCCGAACTTTTCCCCTTTCCCTTCTTGCCCCCCTTCTTCTTTTTCTTCTTCTTCTTCTTGTCCTCTGTGATGGCTGCCTGGTCTCCCTTCTTCTTCCTTAGATTCCACTCCTCTTTCAAACAGGCTGAACATAAGAACAAACAATTTAGAGAGGAACAACCATGAAATAAGCTTCCCTGTGCTTTTGTCCAGGCGTCACTAAAGCCCCTTCTGTTTAATTTGGATAAAGAATTAAGCTCATGCGTCACCTGTGTCCTGTCCTTTTAGAACGTGTTTTTCACACAAGTAAGTGGTCAGGTCCTCCTCCTGGCTCCCTTTGTACCAGTCTTCAATCACCTCCTCGTACTGCTCCACCAGCACGTCACACTGACACACGCACGCTCCTTTAATTCTAAATCGTAGCGATTCTACTGGAATTTTCTGTCATTTCACCCTGTGAGAAAGCACCTGCTTTTTGAGGTCGGCCACTTCCGCAGAGGTCTCGTTCCAGAGCTCGTAAGGAATGTCCATCACCACGTTCACTCCTTTGTGGACCAAACCGTGAAGGGTGGAGAAGGTCTCCGACATGCCCTGCAGACAGACACAGGCAACAGTCTGCAGCCGTGGGACTGATCAGGGTGCACGTACGTGTTGCCAGCAGGATAACAGGATGACTTCTACTTTAGAGATATTGCGCCTGAGCCAAAATGCACCCAAAAGACCTCTAAATACATCTTTTATCTGAGTTACTTCCTCTGCTGCTGCTTATCGTCACCCACAAATGTCTCCATTTCCTTTGAGGACGCTTTGGGATGGTGATAAAGGTCATCTAGTTAATTGTTCTTCTGCCTAACTTCTTCTCCTTTATCCTTTCATGCTTCACAGCGAATCCCAGTGACTCACTACTGCCTCCCCAGGACACAAACGGTACTACCGGTCAATAACAGACCACAGCCCAGTGGGTTCAAGCCCACTGACATTGAGAATCCCACTTTAATAGACCAAACACACTGCCTGACCTTGGCAAAGCGGTTGCTGCCGGCTCTCTCCTTGTGGAGGTTGTACTCCAGCAGCCTCTGACACACATTCTCAACGACCTCGATGAAGCGCAGATCTCTGTGGAGGGAGAAAATAAGCTCACTTTCACAGATGTGGGCTTTTGAAGCGGTCAGAGCTTCTACATCTGGAAAACACATCTTGAATGGTGTGCGTGGAGAGCAAAAACAATCTAATCAGCAGCATTGAGATCTTTAAAACTGTCAGAATTAAGACTGAAATGGACTCCAGCTCTGTCGGTGGAGCAGCTTCCCAGTTCTAAGTCTGACAGGAAGTGAGAGCTGAGCTGCTGCGGAGACAGCAGCTGCGTCTCCGTCCTCAAACAGAACTTTTCAGCAACAAACGCACAGGGACAAACTCACGATTTGACGTATTTGATCGGCGGGGCCCCCTTGTTGTCTATGAAGCCGTAGTTGCGGTCGATGACCTCTTTGGTCTTCCCCGTCTCATCGAAGGCAGACTTCATCTCAATACTGACAAACTTACACACTGGGGGGGACAGACAGGGGGGGTGTATTCAAGGACAGGTTCAGATCTGAATATAACCTTCTGCTTCAAGACAAGAGTCAAATAAGTAACACATTTATGGAATCAGCTTTGACTTAACCTACAAGACACTACTTTTAAGAGATTATCCACAAAACGTGTAGTTACATAGTGAAGCAATGGCAAACATTATCATTGACTTTTAATTCTAAAACACACCTTAGTTTATTTTGTTGCCTTCTCTGTTCTGCAATTAAACATCAAAGCTGAACAAAACTAGAAGCTTTGATGTGACGACACGTAAACAATGGCTGTATAATGACGATGGGAGTCGTTAGATAACGAAACTGCAGGAGTATTTTATAATATGTTTCCAAACTTAGAAGGCCCCCTGAGGTCCTTGGGTGCTGTTTTTGATATCAAGGCTGATATTTGACACGTTTACCTTCGCATCTGTTTGGAAGATGAACCCATTCATCGTCGCCTCCATCCTTCGCTGCTCCGACCGACCAAATTATCACAAAAAACGACGTGAATGCAGCAACAAACATATCGTTGGCGCTTTCTGAGTCTTTTCCCGCCTTTAAAAACGTTCTTTTACATAAAACACCTATAAAATCGGTTATAATTCAGGTTTCACATGCTCCTCTCCCCACAGCTGTAAAAGCTACAAACAAATTACTTCCGTGTTGGTGAAACGCCCTGCGAGCTCTCGACCAATCAGAGAGGGAGAAGTGGCAGGTGCTGGACCAATGAGATTCGGAGGAGGACCGGGGGAGACGCCGAAGAATAGTTCCGTCAATATACGCCTATGTAAATAATAGAATACAAAAATAAAATCATTAAACAATATCAACAGCATGGTTTATGTAATCATTTGTTCCTCTCATGATATCAACTTTAACGGTGACTTGGTGAGGCTTGTTTTTATCATTCCAGGTGTAAACTTTCTAATTGCCATTCTATTATTGCCCAGCAGAGGGAGACAAGCTCACGCGTACAACTCGATGACACGGTGTCTTTCAATATAATGAAAATAAACTCATTAATGAAGCACTCTGCTTTTAAAACTCACCCAAAACGGGTATTTAACTGATGGAGACAATTGGATTGAAGGCAATTGAAGTTTCTGTTTTGGTGGTTGAGTCAGAAACTGCTGTCACACTATTGACTTGTTTTCTGTTAACAAGTGTTGGGGAAAAAGAGTCATTGATGTGAAGGGTGAGAAGGAACAGAGATGAACAGAAGAATCAGCTGCTTCATCCTTTTGGTGCACTCAGCCAAACCTCTCCCGCATTCAATTCATCTTTTTGTCTTCTCCGCCTTTGTCGTTTTTTATCTTTTGTGCAGCCGGAAATAGAAAAGCCCCACTTTCTTCTTTTTCTATTTTAGTTTCAGGCAAAGGCTCTAAGCACCATCGAGTTATATTATCTTCTCAGTTTTCAAGGCTTGATATTCAGCTCAGAATTTCTCCGAAACCCGTTTTGCAGTCTAGCTCCCCCACCTCCGTTTCTTTACCGTTGTTCTGTATTTTTCTGATAACGTTGCGTTGCCACATCATTTTAAATATTCTAAAAATAACTTTGTCACTCTTTATTGATAATCCCACTAATACTTAACTAAATGTAAATAAGAATGCTTCACAATAATAGCCCACAAGCCAATTAGCTGACCCCTCCCCGCAGGGGCTCCAAACTGGACAGGTAAAAAAAACAAGCCACTCACAGGATGGATCTTTGATATGATCTTAGGTGAATGTATTAGTTCTATTACCTCAACAAGAAGAAATGCAAACCTCTATCTTAAACACCGGAAAAAGTCTGAGGGAAAGAATTTCGTCAAGCGCAGGGATACGTCTCATGATGACCTCCAAATATTCTCCTGCAGGAGTTTGTATCTTTACAAAATGTGCGTTTGTGTAAGAGAGAGAGGGAGAAAGAGAGAGAGTGGGATTTCATTGTGGGATAAGTGTGTTTCACCATGTTCAATAAAAGTCCACTTTTTTCTGAGAGGTGCTTTAGTTTACTGCTGCCTGGCAAAAGGACAGCCATTCTCTCTCTCTCTCACACACACACACACACACACATGCTGTTGTGTGTCTCATAGCAGAACTTGACACTGAGTTGGTGGAGGGGAGGTTGATGCAGAAAGAGAGTGAGAGCGATGAAAGCAGCTTTTTATTCGGCAGTGCGGCCCACACACCGGGCGAACGAGAGCTTTGTTAAAACTCTCATCCCTCTCTCTCTTTCAGCTGTTCCTTGAGTGAAATAACAACAGTAATAATGATAATTACAATCACACATTCGGGGGATATAGCAGGTCGTTGAAAAGGCCTCTCGCTCTCCACTCGGCATGAAAAGACGCAGCTTTCAGCAGTTTATGCGCTCAAATGTGAATATAAACAAAGACCAAAGTGACAGAAGCGTGTTCACTAAAAGCATCCTGGGTACTGTAGGGGACCTCGCCAGTGTTGTGATGATGATCCGAACATCGTGGACGCATCGCGAACCAGCCTGATAGAGGTTCCGGCCCACATCCACCTGATCTGTGGGCATTAAACAAGTCAAAGAAACAGCCTGACAACGGTCCAGTTTTCTAAGGATGCCTTTATTAAAGAGTGAACAACGTGCGCGAGCTGTCCGCTTCTAGAAAAATAACACAGTCATACATTCATTCCTGTGGGAATCCCTAAAAACAAAGATAAAATAACGTTAGTTCTTAAAGCTCTTCGAGAGGTTGAGATGGGAACCTGAATCCTGCCGTCTGTGCTGGTGTGATGAGCGGCTACGCCAAACTACTGCATGTTACAGCCAAGAACCAGCTGACATCAGGTGTACACCCACGTCGGCTAATGCTACAGTTTGAATCCATTAGTTGAATTACTTTTTCCCGATTTGGGTCTCGTCTGGTCTTGCAGCACGTCAGCGCAGAGACGCTTTGTGTTTCTAGAACTGCAACTGTATCTAATGACAGAGCATTTGTGTCTGTGTGTTGATGGATTTTTCAGTCTATGCTCATGGATGGGGGTGGTGACCTTGATTCTTAAGAGGGAGAATGAATACTATCACTGCTGTGTGTGTGTGTGTGTGTGTGTGTGTGTTGGTATTTGCTACATACTGAGTACCAAACTATTTTATGAGAAATATGAGGACATTTTGGCTGGTCCTCACAGCTTCAAAGGACTGTTTAGGGGTTAATACACGGTTTTAAGGTTGAGGTTAGGATTGGGTTTAGGTTAGGGTTAGGGTGCGATGGTTAGGGTAAGGAGCTGGGAAATTCATTTTGCCCGTATAAGTCCCCACAAGCACACAAATACATGTATGTGTGTGTTGAGTCTCAACTGAGTATAACTTCCTTCTCTAAACGCACATGCAAAATGTACAGTTTTACTTTTAAAACACGTCAAGACAATTCTGTTATGGCTTCTGGCAGGATCAATAATACCTTTCACACACACACACACACAAATTGTTGCAAGTGTTTCTCTATATCTGTTTTGTAGATGGTTGTATTAATGTCAGTGTAAAGTGCGCTTTAGAATAATTGATAAATATAATTGATTATGGATGTAGGTAACCCAGTGTGCTGTTCTGATCACTTTGCTTGGACTGTGCAAACAAAGCAAGTTTTTACTGTTCACTTCGACAATCTGTGTGGTCGGCTTCTGTCGATACAGGTGCTATGCAATGATACGTGGATTTAACGAATCCCTGAGCAGGTTGGAAGATGATTCAAATGTGAATCTATTTCATTGTTATGAAGTTTCGTGCATTTCATGTGTCCAATTTGCTCTGTAAGTGCTGTGTTTTTTAAAATTTGGTGACTAAAATTGCATCTAACTGTGGCCCTGAGGATCCAGAGAGTGAAAGATAAGTCACATTATTATGCTAATACGATGCTAACTACCAGGACTCAGAGTTGTGTGGTTAGCATAATGGTTCAAATCAAGCGTTATCCAAACAGGCCACGTCAACATTATCAGTTTATGCTGGGGGCGTCACGCTAATGACTGAGTTTGCCTGTGCCTTGGAGCTCCGGAGGAAACTTTGTGGTTACGGAATGTTGAGCAGGTCTCCATGGTTACAACCTGACATTTTAGGATTCACCGAGGGGGTTTCGTCAAGGGGTTGCAGTCGCGCCGGGTGTTGGGGAGGTTGCACCCAGGGGGAACTGGAGGGAATTCTCTATTTGGAGGGTTTTGAAAAAGGGAAGGAAATGTCATGCGGGGAATAATTGAGAGTGAGGACGGTGGGAGGAAAAATAAATAAACGGAAGGTAAAAGATCTGACCGGAAGCAACTCATCACACCAGCAGATATTCTGAGTGTGTGCAGAGAGTAACAGTTTTTTTCTAGATTGCTCAAACATGCAGAACTTCTCCCCATTCCTGGCAGCTGTGCTCTCACCAGATATCAGCGGCTCATGACCGCCTATTGAAACCGCGACTCATGAACAGTGATGAAATTCCGCAGAAATTTCCCCTTTAAAAAGATTTCCCAGACAAAAGAGGTAATCCCCATCTCGACCTTCTCCCATTGGATCCCACGTCATTTTCCTTTAAACCGTCCTAACCGTGCGTTAGGATCGTTTCCCAGGTCACTCCCAGCTCCTCCACACCATCTTCCCCCTCCCGCCTCCTCGCAATGCGATACATTCCACGTTTATTCCGGAGACCAGCCTGTTCATGCATCCTTCATCCCTCCTCGCAATAAATTACTATAAGTTTTCAGTAGTTTTAAAGTGTACTTATTAAGGAAGAGCAGAACGAGAAGCCAGGGTATCGTAGGCAACTCAAACAGAAGCAAAGACAGTTTTTAGGACCCAGACTAGTCCTAATTACTATTATTATTAGCGTTATTATCATTATTATTACTAGTATAACTGTTATTAGGATAAAACAAAGTTCGTTGGCCCTTGCTGATGCAGAGAGAGAGGTTGCAGGCTATCATCAGCAGTGAAGCGCTTCCAAGTTATTCCCGGTTAAATCCAAATCCACTGTTCAAGAGGACCTTATTCCTTTTTCAGTCGCTTTTTTTCCTTCGGAAGTGGAACACATCTTTTTAAAAACTCCGGACTCAGAGTGTGTTAAAGGGAAACGCTGCGTCGTTTGTTAAAAACCAAACGGGGACTTTTAATGATATGTCACTTCTGAAGAGTCGCTTTGGCTACGTATGTTCCAGAGTAATGCGCGTCAGGATCTTCCAGAAGAAAGGTAAAAACAAAAATCTTCTTAAAGAAGGCCGATGCTTAAAAAGACAGAATTGAACCATCATATTACTTAGTGTGATGCAATTCCTCCAATTATAATTTCAAGATCACGAGCTAATTCCTGATGGGGTTTTTTTTCTGATTAGCTTACCAACACACCTGGAGAGCTAGCCTGATTGGTTTATTCTAACACCCTCTGCTGAGAGACAATGCCAAGGGTCAACCAATACGAGTCGGGTCCTGCTCAAGGCTTCCGCCTGTTACTTCCTCCTGGTTTTCCTTGCCACTGCTGTTTACCCAGGTTCTGCATTTCTGTGAAGATTTGCTTGCAACCGACAACATAAATAAAGCTGGACTGAATTTGAATTCATTAGTGCCCTACCTCATAGCTTGGGTAGTTCCCTGATTCTTTCTAATAATCAGCCTTCGATAACGGGAGATATCTTTGAAAATGCAGTAACTGATCCATGCAAATCTGTCTTGATAAACACCTGTCCTTGCATGGAAGAGTAACCATGGAACCAAGGCAAGGCAAGAGATCCAGTCCTCCAATATCTATCCTTACATTCTCCACTGCCTCCTCTCTCTCCACTTCTCTAACTCCAATGTTCAGCCAAAAAATAGTCTTGAGTGTCTGTCCCTCCTATAGCTGTGTGGTGACAGAGTCCTCTATGACCTCACAGCTGTCCTCTAAGACATCCTCACATGGTCCGACCCAGCCTCCCATCATCATCCCCTCTCTTACCCTTCCCACGTCCATGCCGACCTGTCCGGCTCCTCCCACGCCTCCACCCTGGAAAACATCTTCACTGGAGTCCAGGAGGCGTGAGCTGGACTCGGACATGTTGGAAGCACAGTGCAGGGATTGGCAGGGGCACGGGGGAGGAAGGGGCAGAGTCAAGAGTGTATCCCGTCCATTTGTTCTCAGAGGTGAATATGAAGGAATGGCGACGTCGCCAGAGCGGCCCACCTCATTTAGGTGAGTCTCGCTTCTGGTTACGTCACTGAGTCTGAAATCAGAGTGGCTGTGGCTTCCCAGGGGGCGGAGCAACCCGTCGGAAATGGTGTAGGAGGATGGCGACTGTAGAGGAAGAGGCACAGGTGGGGCTTTGCGCTTGGATCGTGAGAATAGGTAGGACAAGCGTTTGAAGGAGTCTGTTTTCCCTCCCGGAGTTGAGAGGCGCTGCAGGCGACTCCTTGTACGAGCCAGCGAGGATGACAGCGATGAGGACAGCGATGACGATGGGGAGGACAGGACTTTGGCAGAAGATGGCGGGATAATTTTTAGCCCGTTGCTCTTTGGTTTCCCCTCTTCTTCCTCCTCCTCTTGCCCCCACCTGATATCCTCCTCCAGCTCCTCGCCTCCATCATCACTGCCTTTTTCTGCCTGGGTCATCCCAGAGATGGAGCGCACCAAAGCCGACACGCCAAGCTTTGGCGATGGCTTTGATTCATCCTCCAGTGGCGTCATGAAGGTCACACCCTTGGTCTTCTGGACCCCACCTCCACAACTGTCACCTGACTCGCTTTCATCCTCCATGGCCATGGCACCATCTTCCCTCGCCGTCTCACTGGATGACGAGTAATGTCGTCGAGGCGGACGGCGGTTTCCAAGGAGATCCAGGACCTCGTAGCGGAAGCTGGAGATGTCCTGCTTGAGCTCCTGGGAAAAAAAACAGACGATTCAATGAATGTACAGCTATGAAAACTAGATCAAATTGAACAAAATGAAGTTGTAGGTGACGACGGGGGAGGACACTAGACCCCCGCCTGAATGAGAGGTTCAATCTCTAGAAGGAGGGGGGGTAAGTGGAGGGTAAGGACTTGCGAGGATGGTGGTGAAGTCACCAAGTCAGCGAACGGGGCAAATTTTTTCCTGTTCACATGAATAAAGAAAAATGAGGAGGTTTTAAAAGAGCTAGTGCTGTATTTACACAGGAGCTCCAGAGAACAAGATCAAGAGTTTCTGCGTGGTTGTCTGCAGCAAACAGCAGGACAGTTTCTGCTTAGCATGTTCACACATGCTAGTGGTTGTTTCCGCTCATCACCATCTCCACACTTGCCATATGCTCCAATGCTGTATTCACAAATGCAGCATTTATGGTTGGGACATCATGGTAATCAGGCACAAAGGACTCTGGGAGTGGAACACTGATTTAGAGTTCACGGTTCACTCATGCGCCACTCGAATAACAGCCTGTAGCTTTGGTGTAAAGTTCACACACACCTCCTCCCCCCTCCCTGGTGTGGGAGACAAACACGGATCACGTGGCTTGAATCTTCAGCCAGCGAAACACTGATTTGCTCCAACATGCACCTGATGCCAGTCGAGCATTTTAACCGTTCGATCCTGCAACAGTGGCCGCTGTAGATACGGCGCTGGCACGCTGGCAAGTGTACGAGTGTGCACCTGATGTTCCTGCACTTTAAAGCTCACTCTGGGCTCCTGAGGCATCATGGGTAACAGTCTCAGCTGCTCAAACAGCTCAGAATCCATCACAGGTCAAGGCATTTGCCACTGATGAGCTTTAGCATACCTACCTACCTATATTTGTGTAAAATAAACCCGTATAAAGATGTACTTGCTAGCATCTAATTAGCCGCTGAGCCTCACCTTGAAGTTCTCCTCTGTCAGTCCCTCGTCTGTCTTGGCGCTGCGTATCATGGCCGCTACGTACCTCTTCACCAGGTTCCGAATCACTTCCTGTTGGTGACATGTTGCCAGAGATTGAATTTCACACGTTAATTTGTGATGAATCATGCTAAATGCAATAAAACAAAAAAAGCATAAAAGTGATCAACCCTGATTAAGAGACAGCGAAGGCAACGTGGGACACACAAAGAAAATGTCATTTTATCATGTTTTCAGCTGCCAGTCTGTCAAAAAAAGAGATAAATAATTCCACCGACTTATGAAGCATCGTTGCCACGTTAAATAATCAGCCGGTGACACTGATTGATTTAAAGAGCACAGACAAATTTCACCAACATTTGGTGCTTGGTGGGAGGCAAGTCAAACCCTGACACACTGTACAGTACCACACACACACACACACACACACACATCCATTAACACACTGCTTCCTCCCACAGTTAACACCTGTCACTGCCAACTAGGACGGTCTGGCATGCTGTCAGTGCCCACAACTGCCAAAACACACACACGCGAGCGCGCGCGTGCGCGCGCACACACACACACACACACACACAACACACACACACACACACACACACACACACACACACACACACACATTCTGACAAACAACCCCTAAAAACATGGAGGGATATCAAAGCGCCGATCAGTGTCACCAAGCACGTTATTGACGTCCCCACATTTGTAAACTCGGCTGCTGCTGCGCTGATATAATCCTGCAGCTCTGGAGTCCAAATATCAGGACAACTGTCCTTTTAAAATCTACATTCAAAACTGCAGCGCACAGAGGTGCAAGGATGCACCCACGAAGACATCGAATCTTCATAAGGCTTTATGCCACCTCAAAGAGCTTCGCCATTAGGGGGCAGCATAAACAAACCGGATGTTCATTTGCTTTATATAACGTCAGAATCGTTGAATTCAGTGTTGGGAGGCCTGTAAAACCACATGGCCCATTGTTCTGGGAGAGATAAGGGCCACTCACTGCAGTTCCCCCAATCCACCAGCTAAATTTGCATTTTGCCTTTTTCTTTGCCAACTCTCTCCACTGATCAGTGAAACACCGACTGCAGCCTGGTCCTTCAAAAAGGATCATCATCACTTTGGACCTGCTGCAGACAATACACAGAACTAAGTGTGTGTGCCAGACAGACCTGGTAGTGCTGATTCTGGATCAGACTGTCAGCGTGGCGTTCCTGCAAAGAGAAATAATCAGATCAAACTTGCAGGAAATACAGTTAAAAAAAAAACTAAAACAAAGGGCGTTCCAGCTGTTAGACGCTGATGTGGAGTCCCACGGTAAATAAAAATGGACCGAAACAATCCAATCTGGAGTGAGTGTGATAAAAAAAAAGAGGCGAGCGGGGAACAATCTACTCCATTATCTGGTGTGATTTATGGAAGCACTCATCCCTTCATTCCGCTCAGACAACCGGATTCCTGCTGTTTCATAAACCCGGACAGCTGAACAGCACCTGAAGTCTCGCCTCCGATGGCGACGCCCGGTGAAACGGGCGTTCCGAGGTGGTCGTTTTACCGTCAGGGTGAACCGTCGGCGGGATTCAGGTCGGCTTCATACTCGAGTCTGTGCGTTTTGGGGCCGTCTTTACCTCAGTCTTGATTTCCCTTTCATCACGTTTCAAACTGTTCTGACCCCATCTGTGCTTTTAATTTCTCTCTCTCGCTTTTTCACGGAAGCACACTCGCGCGTGCGTGCGTGCACACACTTTAGATCCGTGTGGCTCAGTAAACCTATGTGGGCTGGTGGGCTTATATAACTCAGCTGATTTCAGCTGAGGTGATGGCAGCTGCAGTGCCTGTGTGTGTGTGTGTGTGTGTGTGTGTGCGTGCACATGTGTGTGTCAGCCCTCTCGCCGTGCTCTTTATTCACCGATCCTGCGCTCACTCAGCTGATGCCGTCTCTCTGTATAATCCAGTTATTCCGAAACAGGCTGGACGACGCGTCCTCTTCCACTCCGGCTGATCCCGTCCATGATTATGTTCCTCTGTTTTAGCGTCACACAGCTTTTCTTGTCCACTCGCGTCCAAAAGTTTAGCGGCAGCGACAGACTTTTGTCCCCCCGCCCTGTCTACCGATGCTTCCGACATCCCACCGGGCGTTTCGTCGGGAACGCCACCTGACTCATACAACCTGTCAGACATCGTATATCCTTTAAAATCCCACATGGACCCTCTGATATCTCGGTTGTTCTTCTCCAGATTCAAACTGACCTGCAGATGTAAACACACGTGCACCTGCAACCATGCACGTGCCGCTAAATGAAACGCAACTCTCCTAACGTTGTTTCCGGACGGAGCACGTAGCTGCTCAGCTGCCCTGTCGCAGCGCATCGGATTCAAAGTCAGGCCTGATTTGATTTGCGAGCGAGATGCCGCTCCTCTCCGAGGGGGCAGACGACGCTAAAGAAACAACCAAGACAAACGTTCCGCGGAGATCGAGCTGAATCACAGAAAGATTCAATTTGCTGAGTCATGAATAAGGAACTTTTTTGTTGCAGATCATTTTGAAACTTCTTTCCGCCTTTACAGTCGCGGCCGGGAACGCCACGCGAGCTCATTTGGAAGCTCTCACCGTGAATTCTCGGAGATTTTCGCATTTGTGCGTGTCGTCCCCCAGCGGCCCCCTCCTGCACAGCTTGTTGTGGAGCCACATCAGCAGGTACCAGACGGACTTGGGGCTGGGGACGATGTTGAACGGGGGAGGCAGCGTCCCGCCCTCGTCGAAGTAGCTCATCCACAGCTTGGTGCGAGCGAACTTCCACTCGATGTCGGCGTGGTCCTGCGGGGGCGAAGGGGTGAGCGAGAAGACGGGTCGGACGGAGTTCACGGGTTCTGGAGGCGGTTCCTGCGGTGACTTACCGCAATCAGCTGGTAGGAGTTGTTCATCATGGCGATGAGCATGTTGAGCAGAACCACCAGCGAGATGACGTTGTACGTGCCGAACATGGTCGCCCCGATGAACTCGGTGAACTCGTGCCGGGCCTTGACGTTGGTGACGTACAGGTTTAACAGCCCGAATATGGACCAGAACAGAGACTGGAGCGTCTCAAATAGCCTGAGGGGGAAGAGGGAGAGGCGAAGATATAACGCAGCCCACCAGTAGAGGGAGACGATTTGGACCGCTCTCGTGCACGATTGCTGTGAACAAATGCGATATTTTCCCCCTTTTCCTCGCCATTTCAGCTCGGCTTGTCCCCCCCTCCCCCGCTCTGATCTGTCGCCTGATTGTGCGACAGCCTCGGCGACGGCGCGGGCTATTGAATTTTTGATGAAGCAACAATTGGCAGAGTGGGCGGGAGAGAGGGCTTCTGTCTGTGGGGTGTTATTTCTATTTGTGCCGCGTTGAATATTTATGGGTGGACGAGGTTTTTGGTGGTCGCTGTCTCCGTCGGTGAGGTGGGTCTGTTGGTGAAAGCAGGCGCAGGACCAGGGAACGATGTCACAGAACCATTAGGAAACGTAAAGAGGGACGGCAAACTCGTGGCTGGGGCGTCACCATGGCGATGAGTCACATGTTCGGCACCAGCACGAGTCGGATGTGGCTTCTACGCGCTACGAGCCAGCGGCAGGCTGCTGGGATGGAGGCTCTTTATCATTCATGGCCGACTCGGGTGTTTCTTTCACAACAGTCGCCTCGACTCCCGCGTACCTTCGCTCGAATCAATCGCAACGTGATAAAGCCAATATCTAAAGCAAACAGCGCGCCTTCGCTCTGCACCCGCCGGGAGATAAACTTGAGCCGCAATGATTCCAGGTGGCTCATGTAAAAGCAAGTCCGGTGCCCCGAGTTTCCTGGGGGAGCGTGTGTGGAGCAGCGGCCCGCGTACGAGAACATTTCAATTGTCAGAGCCCACGTGCACTGCTGGGACAGTCCGCGATGACATCCGATACAGATCAAGATGTTTGTATCGGAAGTCTATATGCATAAACACAGAAGACAAAACTGGTTAAAACTTGTCCAGTGAATAGAGATCTACAACATTAACGTATATGCTGCTCCTTTGCTAGGACACTGTTTATGCTGAATGTAAACCATGTTAGCTAAGGCTAATGGAAACTGATAGTTTTGAACTCATAAATGTGGAACAGAAATAATGCTGCCTTTAATGTCAACCTGTCTGTGTGTAGCAAGTTTTTTTTAGCTACGCATCGAACCGTCCTGAAATGCTTTATCCAGAGAATTCGGCTTTTTCCTGAGGTGTTTTTTTCTCTTTTCTCAGCGCGGTGTGGATGCACTCACGTGGAGAAGGCGTTGTTCTGCCTCTCACAGCGGATTCCCTTGCAGTTGTTGTGTTCCTCTGAGGCCTTGGTCTCGTAGTAGAAATACAGCTGGTTCAGGCCGTTAGCAAACGCCAGCAGCACCTATAAAAGGAGACATTAGCTGGAGACGATTAATGAGACCATCTCCAACGTGTAATGACTGCAACTGCTATGTGAGGTATTCTAATTCTGCAAGCATTGACCCTCTGCTGCTCGGGGGCATTTTAAAACACAGCTTTATTGTCAAACCAGACGTGAACACGGTCGCGTTACTCAAAGCACTGTGGGTTCTGTGCCGCAGGCTCTTTGGGATTGATTTTAGGACTTCGGGGAGTTAACGGTTCTTCTGTGGAATGTGTTGCAGGTTCCCTTGAGAGGGAGTTAATCAGCTCTGAATGTAATGAAACAGCCCCGCGATGTCCTTGGTCCAGCAGTGAAGGTCACCGATACGGCTGCGTTATCGGTGACGCATTTAGCAAACACAGAAGAACTTAATGCCAAGAAGAACAAAGGCGGATGGAAGAACTCTCACCAGACAGTAGATGAAGAGAAACTTGAGGATGTCCAGCAGCATCCTTCCCAGTGAGATCTGCAGGGGCCCGAGGTGGGAGTTGGCTGTGAAGAGGGAGATGAGTCTGAGGGAGCTGAAGATGTTGGCGATGGCGAACAGAGCCTCGGCTATCAAGGTCGGATGCCACATCTCCCACTCTTCCCTTGGACGGGAAGAGTTGTACTGGAGGGTAGAAAAGGCAAGTTAAGAAGCACGTGAGGAGGAGAGGGAGGGATAATGAAGAAATTAGCCTAGCTTAGCTTGTTTCAGAGCCGTAATGAGTCGGTAAGTCTCTTCCGAATGGACACTTGCTTCGCGAGTGATTTGTGGTTCAACGTAACATTTATTGTTGCCTAATGTGCAGCTAGACTCATGACTCCATTATCACGTGCACAATGTGGCCCTTTAACAAAGAAAATCATGACAAACTCTGCAAAACCTCCGGAAGATCCCTCCGGGAGGCTGCCGCTCCCTCGCCTTTCAGTAGATTTCACAGTTTCCTCTTTGCAGGAATCCCTCTTCATCCCTCATCATCCAATATTCCACACCTTTCTCTATCGCTGACACGTCACTTTCTCCATCCTCCCCTCTGTTCTTCTTCTTTTGCTTTATTCATACGTCTGTGCCCCTCCGCCTCGGTTGTCTCACGCATGGCTTGCTTTTCATTTCAAATTCATCCGTTAGACTTTCGCAGGACGTCTGTCTTGTTAACTCTGCTGCTATTAACATTCACCCCACACACACACACACACACGCGCGCACACACACACACCGGGGAACATCCCGAAACACACATGCGAATGCACTCTCATTAATTTATAGGTGCTTTTTCTCCGTCTAGCTTCACTTTTTTTTCAACGTCCCGGCTTTCATTGGAGGATTTTAAATGCTGATATGAAAAATAAATCTGCATGTGTTTATACTGTATAAGTGGGTGTCTGGGACCTGCGTAGGAGGAACATGCACCACCACCAGTGACTCACAGCTGCTGCAGATGGCCAGGCCGTCTGGCGTGCAGCGCCGCCATTTCACCCGTCGCTCTTAAAAAAAAAAAGGCAAACCTTCCCGTTTCGAAAGGCAGGGACGGAAAGTTAACTGAAATCCGTCGCACAACTGCACCGGCGGAGCTCGTCCGCCTCCTGTCCGGCGCCGCAGCGCCGCTGCTTCAAAGGTTAAAGGTGGCCGGATGATACACCGTTGCGGCGGCCATCTTTACCTTCACGTAGGCCACGATCTTCAGCGATATTGTGGCCAGGTACAGCGAGTTCATGGCAAAGTCCATCAGGTTCCACCAGTCGTGGATGTACTCCGTGAATCCACCGTCCCACATCTCCTTGATCTCCGCCCAGATGAACCCTGAAACACACGCACACACCAGTTATTTACATCCAACGCCGCGGTCACGCATGTGTGAGCGCATCAGTGTCATCCATCAGCGGTTCCTGTTTGCTCGACTGCCCCGCTTGAATATTTCATTTTGGCAGCAGCTCTGGGCGCAAAGCAGAGAGTCGATGCATCTATAGGACTGAGTTCAGACAAAGGCGGAGTTTATTCTAAATCATTTACACATATTTTGGAGTCTTTTTATTCAGGGCGCATTAAAGCTCAGACGAGAGGCACGTTAGCATGAGTGGAGGCAGAATGTGGCGCCGCAGATGTAATGTTTACAGCTACGCATCTCCACGCACGCCTACACAAACTACCACCTCCGAATGATCAGCCCCCCTCCCACTCACATGCAAATACACACCCGCGAGAAAGAAACACCTAAAACAAGAAGTAGGACCGGCAAACGCAATCATTTCTTGACGTTTTGCAGGTGGAGATGGAATTCTGGAAGGAAAACTTTTAACCAATCAGAGGGCTGCAATGTGTCAAGCCCCGCCCACAATGCACTGTAGGCTACTTTTATCTTCAAAGTGTGGCAGCTACGTACCCAGCACCCAGGGCAGAATCATCCACTCCACCACGGTGGGCGGGGGCCCTTGCATGTGCAGGTTGGTGCGAGCGATGTGCTGCGAGGCTAGCAGCAGCAGGAAGAGGAAGGTCAGGTAGGACGCGGTGTGACAGATGAACTTGATGAAGGGCTTCTTGATGAAGTTTCCCAGAGCGCTCTTCGGAGCCAGCAGGTAGATCTGACGAGCAATGAGACGTTTGTTATCGTCGCACCGCTAGCTAACTGTGCAGTTGCTACGTGTTGCTCCTTAATATCCCCTTATTAATGAAATCAATTTCTTGTTTGTTTCTCAGGCCGACCGTTGTTGTCGAGCCACCGTTTCCTAGCAACAGCAGCCTTGAACACCCTGGTAACAAATTTACTTTGAGGCAGACGGAGTAGTTTAGCTTCCTCCCTTCCTTTAATGTCTGGTCCCATCACTCCTTTAATTCTTCACCTCTTTTAATTCCTCTCCTCACCTTTCTTCCTCCTAAACTTATACTCCCCCCCCCCCTCCCCATCTGTACCAGAGAGAAGACAGGAAACAGCAGGCCGATGATGAAGCAGGTGACCAGTTTGACGGCCCAGTGCCGTCTCCTCCAGCCCGGGAAGCCGTCGTACCACAGTGTGGCCAGCAGCTGCTGGCAGTTGGGCTGAGCCACAAACTGAAATGAGAGGGAGTGGAGATAAAGGAAAAAGGACGTTGAATAAGGAAAATACAACCGACAACACATCACACTCGCCCCCCCCAATCCCTCAAAACCAGCTGGGTCCTCTGTTAATTTCCTCCCAGTTTTCTCGCTTTCATCCTCCAATCGTGTCTTTGTTTTCCTTTCATCTTCATGTCTTTCAATCCTACTGATCTCTTTTCTCTCGTCACCCCCACCGTGTCTGTTGCTCCTGTAGGTTCTGGCTGAAGACGCGGCGCACAAGCGGCGCCAGAAACATTCAGGCGGTCAACTCGGGCCTGTCAATCATACGCGATGCTCAGACGCCGCTTTGAACATTTGGCGTTGGCAGCGTTTCTCCACACGTCCTTGTTTCATTACACGTGTTTCATGAATAATTGATCCTGCCACGTTTCATTTGCGCGGTCCCTTCCTGAGGCGCAGCAAAACATGCGCGCAGCAGCGGCAGAACGCCGTCCTGGACTTGGACCGGTGTGTAACAATAGTGTATCGAATAGAGAAGAACAAGAGGATTTAATTGAATAGATGAAGGAACAGTGGGGGGTGGGGGGGGGGGCACACGAAGCGCTGGAAGTCAAACCAAGGTGGCTCCTCGCTGCAGCGTTCAGGCTTCTCTACGTTCCTCCAGACCTGCCTGTCTCCCTCCTTTATTCCACTCTTTCCATTCTCCTCTCCTCCTCTTCATTTTCTTCCTCTCGCTCAGCTCCAGTTTGGGTTTCCTGTTGCCATGGCAGCCGCATGATAATGAGGGAGCCGATCTTTGAGCACCTCTAAACTACAGCAGCCGGCTCCTTCCCCTCGTCCTCCGTTCCCGCCCATCAGACGCTGCTCTTCGTCGCTCGTCCTCACTCCTCGGACGCCACCAGGTGGGCTCTGCGGCCAATCAGAGAGCGCCAGGTGGGCGAACCCCGAGCTCCCAGTGGGGCGTGTGAACGGCTGTACTGGTATTTTGGGACATTAAGTTGCCAGACTAGGCCAGGCTCTGGGTGTATGTAGATTATTACAGGTTATGAACAGTATGTAGATTAAAGTCCAGATCTGAACATTTTAATTAACTTCTCGTCGCAAGTTTAACAGCTTTCATGTTGCAGTGGGATTATTTGCCTCCAGACCCTGCACGGAAAAGAGAATTTAACACCCACACGGCGACAGTAACAACAAGCAGGACAGGATGTCACAGGAAATCTGGCGTTTAAAAATGACAAAACACGCAGGGATAATTCAGAAAGCGCTGGATGCGGATCAAGAAAATAGCTGCATAGATGTCAGCTGTGCTGCTGAACTATTCAGGAAGTGGTTCTTTGGTCTGGATTCATGCTGCGCTGGGATGAGGCCTTCGGAGACCGGAGTATTTTTAATGTCTAACGTAGACAGTGCAGCAGGGGACTGAGCCGCCAAAGACAAGGAAATGGTTCTAAATGAAAAAAAAACAACAACACAAGATCCTGGCGATGGCTCCCCGTGACCGACATTTGCATTTCAGATATTGTTCAGGCAACTCCTGCACAGGCACAATGGCTGCACACCGGAGACGGTACAGCCAGCTTTTCATTAAATCTGAAGAGATAAGAGGGAGTTATTCAGTCTTGTGAGCAGAATCTGATGCTAACCGGCTGAATTTGTCAGGCGTCGCTGCTGCGCCAGTTCCCGTGTTTACACACATCCTTGGCATCAAGAGGGGCAAAGACCCAATTTAAATGGCTAGTCAGCACCGCGGCTTCAAACAGGAAGTCAGCACAGGTCCGTGCACTCGACTGTTTCTTCCAAGATACACTTTAAAGTCAAGCTCAAACATTATTAGCATTCTTTAAAAGGTCCCGCTAATGCCATGAGTGCTCGCCAGGGTTGATGTATTAGCCCTAAACTGTCGTCAAGGACACAGCGTTTCTGTGATTACCTCTGCACTGCAGCTCTGGGGGCTGAGCGAATGTGACGGGCCTATTGAGGAAAGAGGTTCCCCCCTCGTGCACCTCCACAATAGCGCGCATCATAACGAATTTAGAAGCGCTTCTATGCTCAGACTATGATCAACGGGTGCATTATCCTCATCTTCTCTAATCAAACTGTCCATATCTCTAATGGACCAGCTCACTGTCGCATGGTACCATCCCACATTTCAGTCAGCCACAGACCTTAAAGCACGATCTGATACTTTCTACTTTCCAGTTAATTCAATTGCCGGGCATTCTGCCTTGACCACTAAACTAAGAAATATGCTAAGCTGCAGCACCGGTTGATTCAATTCTGCTGAGCTCTGATTAAATCTTCCCTCAATGCTAAACAAAGCATTATAGAATCAGGAAATATGCATCAGGCAATGCATAGGCCTTATGATTTATATGTAAATATCAGAAATGTTAATGTTGGTGCTCTAACATTTACCCTTTCACTTTCCCATATTGCTGCGCCATTTGCTCTTAGCTAGCTACCCACAGCCAACATTAGCCTTAAAGTCTACTTAACTATGATTTCTAATAATTAAAAGATCCCCTTATTTAAGAAATGCAAATGACCAAAAATGACTGTTTGCACATTATTCTGCCGCCAACGTGAAATACTTAATAAAAGCAAACAAATATGGTGACATCCAGAGGACAAATGTTTGCAAACACACATGCCTGACATTCATTATTGAGACGGCAGTTCATGTTTAATTTAGCAGGTTGAAGGTATCGCAGGTCCGCAGATGAAAAAAGGCATTTAAATGATTCAAACACGCAAACAACACATTAAAGATTCAGGGGTTTTATTGTGGGTTAAATGCAGGCTAAAGTGGTGAAAAGGAGCTAAAGTTTTTCTGTTAAACGACTGCTCTGATCTGCAGGTCAGCTGAGGGGAAGAGATGGATCGAGAACAACGAGGAAACAGGTAAAAAAGCCTGAAAGAAAACAGCGAGAGCTTATTTTTAGATGCCAGCAGTGACTCCTGCCTCTTCATTGCTTTCAGATGAGAGCGTTACACACTTCCGGCTAGTTTGGTTAGCCATGCAGCTAACGCTAGGGCACCCATTAGTGACTCTGAATTCCCAGATCCAAACACAGCGGGAAGCGGCTACACGATTCCTGCCTTTAAAGTGGTCTATTGTTGGCTGCTGTGCGTAGACCCATTTTACATCTGCTAAAATCTGGAGCTCGCAGCAGCTTTGAGACATCATCAAATTACAGAATGTTCCTGTTGAAAAAGGGGAGGAGCTCATCTTCGTTTTGTTGTGTAATGTATCTCTGACTTTGTCCATCTGCCGTTATTTCACCTACACCCACTTCTTCTCCAAAAACCATTCCTCTTTGATTGCTGTCATTTATCAAATACCCCCCAACACACACACACACACACACACACACACACATCCCCCCCAGTTCATCTACATTCCGCCGCATTCCCCCTTTTATTGTCAGCCATTTTCTCGATTCCTCTCTAATTCTGCAGCCCTGCTGCAGTTCTCTCTGGTTTCGCTTCTTCTCGTGCTGTTTCCTTGTCTTGACTCACAAAATTCATCACAAATGTTTCTACTGCCTCTTTTTTCTTTAAATGAATGAAATCCAACACCGAGCCGGTCATCTGCACCCTTCCCTTTTGACTCCCCCCCCCCGTGCATGGAAGCCTTCTCCACCACAGGTTTGGTTTGCGCAGCAGCGCGTGTGTGAGTGTTTCTGTGTTGAATCAAAAGCAGGTCGTCTGTTTACCTCGGGGGGTTTCACTTTCGCTCCAAAGCTGCATTCAGTTGTGCCGCACATGTGTATAAAGTGTAATTCTCTGGCTCCTGCACCGGAGCAGTAAATGACCAGAGATCTGTCCAGGTATCCACAGGGGGGTTAGCATGTTGTTGCAGGCTTGGCTTGAATTTCTGGGGTCAATAAGAGCAGAAACGTCGAGCAAAACCCGCAGCCAAACAAGGCTGATGGCTGCGAGACGTGACCCGACTGAACCTTGCTTCATTTTCTTCGCACCCTCCGGACTAAATACAAATGCACCTGGTATCCTGGCAGTCTGTGGGCCTTAGGAACAAACAGAAAACAGAACAGGCTTCGGGTTTACGGAGAGCACCTCGAAGCTGGGCAACCTGTGGCGTGTTTACGCCCAATTTACCCACCGGGGAGCAACTAAATGAGATTCAAGTTTGGAATTTCATGTAATCCAGGACGAAATCCGGGAGAGAAGAGGAAGAGAAGGAGGAAGAGGAGGAGGAGGAGGAGGAGGAAGAGGAGGAGGAGGAGACAGATAGAGGAAGAAATGTGGAAAGCGTCAGAAGACCTAAGGGACGGAGGACCGGTCAGATGGAGGAATTGGTTTCCTTGGAGACACATGCAAGGTTAAAAGGCGTGGATGGCGCACGTGCACGCACGCGTGTGTATGCGTGTCCAGCATCTATCGATCCTCGACAAACACAGAAATCACATTGGAGACCTGATATGCTTTGACCATTATTGACAGCCCTCTCTCACGTGCACGCTCACGATAGAAGGACGACATGCAATGGAGGAGCCGTATCATGAATTTGTGGACAGAGACAGAGACGGAGGGAGGAGAGGAGGGGAAGGGGGTGTCGGGGGGGGCAGCAGGGGTGGGGAGGGGCAGCAGGGGTGGTGAGAGAGTGCAGAACATGGCAGCTTACATAAGCGGCACGCACGCGTCTCCACGTGCACACATCTCCAGGACATCTGGACGCGCTAATGCTTGCTTGACGGTTGTCATGGCGTCCAGACGGCCCGCCTGTCCCCAGACCACAAGTTGCCTGTAAGATCACAGGCTCCCCACCCAGGTGAGGAGCTGCTACACTGACGGGGGGGGGGGCGGAGGCCGCAGTGAGGCCGGCTTGACTGCGGACGTCTGAACTGACCAACCGATCTCCCGGCAGAGGCCGACCTCCCTCCGTATGGTCTTTCCCCGCCTCTCCCTCATCACGCGTCAGAGCATCTGCCGTCTGCAGCCTTTAAGACCCTTCGAAAGTGTTTCTTTCGGCCGGGATAAGAGCGTATTTACTCTGAGAAGAAGCGCAAACACGCCGGCGTTCCAGGCAGCGCGCCCGCCATCCGGCAGCCTTCACAGAAACATTTCTGATGCACGAGGAGATGACACTCACTTAACCACCCATTAAAGGTCTTAACTCGCCGATTTAAACGCAAATGTGTAAACGGCGCCGTGCGCTAAATAATAACCTCCGTCAATGACACGCGGGGCCCAGGGAGCAGATTTGGGTCTTCTGATCCACCGTAATGAGCCTCTCTCCTGTCCGGAAGTCTCAAATCTTCGACTGTGGGTCAACACTTCCCCGGGCATCGTTTAGAGCGCTAACATGTTAGCCTGTGACATCTGGAACGTGGTGCTTGTTTCCTCGCACTTTAGCAGTGCCCAGGGCATAATTTTGAGGCGTTTACAAGAATCGCAGTTCTTCAAGGTGGATTCCGTCTGCTTCACGCGCAAGAAAACACGTTAAACCCGCTTTGCCTCAAGCCGAGGTTGTATTATTCATGACTTTTCTGCACTATGCTAAAAACCCCAAATACGCGGCACTAAAAAGACCCTCTAACTAGAAATCTTTGAACATCGGACGCCAGTCCACCAAGCTCTCCTTATCTAGTATCTGTGCAGGTTCCTCCGGTCTTTCCTTGCGTCACCTCTGCTTCCTGACTGAGACCAAGCACTTCACCTCTTATCTCCCCGCCTGTCTCTGCACCATCGCTCGTCTCCCCTCAGATGGGTCTGTCAGGATCCCTCTGCTGCAGAGAGCTGCAGTGGGGAACTGGCATACGGACGGACAGGGTGGAAAAGACCCCGGGGTTTTCTCAGCGTTCGCTAACTTTATCCCATCTAATCTCTCTCCCGCTCCCCCTCCAGCTCTCCATCCTTCTCTTTCTGTCCCATTAAATCCCTATTTTGTGTTTTGTTGCTCCTCAGATCACAGACGCCGCAGCTCATTATCTCCCGCGCTTTCCCTCCGCGCCATCCATCTTCCCCTTTCATCCCGCTAACTCTTCCGCTAACCTGCCTTCACTCTTTCTTTCCACGCTCCCGTAGTTTCTGCTGCGTACACCATCCTGCCTCTCCCGCTGACAGGTCCCAGGAGAAGTGACACAAAGCCCTTCAATCCCACAAAGATGAGGGAATGTCGCTCTGCGGGATTTTGCATGCGAGCACATATATTAAGTTGTAATAGCTGGAACTAGGGCAGGAGGTTCTCGTCTGTTAACCTCGAATGGCTGGAAAAATGGTTATGAATATCCGCCGGTACCTCTTTTTGGTGGTATTTGATGGCCAGTTTGAGCTTCGCCAGGTTGTGACACTGCCTGGGGTCCAGCTCCTCGCTCTGGTCGTCTCGGTGGTTCAGTATGGTTTCCAGTTCTCTGGAACTCCTGGCCTGGTCCAGAAGGTCTTTGGCAAAGCGCTTGCATTGTTGCGACAGCTCCTCGTACTCCTGCCGAAACTCGTTCTCCACCTGAGGAGGAAGGAGGAAGGGGCGTTTGTATCGTTTTTATCGTTTCAGAGACGAGGCGAGCGTAACCAAGAGGGCCCCACCTTACTGAGCTCTTTGAGTTCCCAACCCAATCTGAAAGCCGTGAGGATGGGATCCTCGCTGGACAGCGCGATGAGCGACGGGGAGGCCAGGGCCTTATAGATGTTGAGCCGAGAGCGCGAGTGTCGCAAACTGTCCACCTTCAGTAACAGAAGGAGAATCTTTCCTGATTAACATCAAAACCATCAAAGATCAAAGCAAAAAAAAACAACCAAACAAACAACGAAATTACCGACCTCTGAACTGGACACACACTCAACACAGTCGCATCGGATCTGGTGTGGTCTGGGAATGGTGACCTATGACCCCCCCCCCAAAAAAAACACATATATCTCTCAGCAAATGAGCCTTTGGTGACCATAATGTGGACGAAAGAGGGGAGAGTTGATCACCTTCCGCTGTACGAGGAGCTTGATGATTTCATAATTGTTGGTGTGAGCAGCGAGCATGATGGGAGTTATGTCTGGGGTGAATTCTGAAAACTGGCTGTCCATCATCAACGAGGGAACCTTAGGGAGGAAAAACACACTCAATGAAACGCTTCCGTCAGAGAAGACAATCCAATATCAGCCGAGTAATCCCTCCTTTTATGAGCAAAAAAAAAAAAAAAACCTTCACTGAAGCTTTTTATGAAATCATAAAGCGTGGATCGAATTAAAGTCACTTCAGTGGGATTAAACTGAACTGAATTAATGCTCCCAACAATAAATGTCACCTCGTTAAAACCCTCATTTACTCCAGTTAGCAGCAGCTGCCAAAACAGCAAAAATAACCCTAAAATAATATTTTGGTACAGTTAAAACGCAGGTGGTCCATTATCATCAAAGCCAGAGGTCGATTTCACTGTATATTTCAAAGCAGACGTCAGTTCTATACAGTACTTTAGTCAGTACTGTATAGAACTCTACCTTAAGCCTCTGTTTTACAACTGTAACACCTTTCCTTAGCCAGTTAGCTTGTTTTTGCTAAAAACAGGCATTTAAAACAGCGCAAAAGTCATTTTACACACTAAATGACTTCTTCTCCTAACGAGAAGCCGATACGCCCACAGAGAGGAAGGCGGGATTAGAACAACCGAGTCAAGACAAATATCCAGGAAGCCGCGGCTTTACGGGAGAATTAAAGGATGACAAAAACTTCAACGTCTGATCTCTCATGACAGATTGCTTCAGGGAGGAAATCACATGAACCAACACCAAATGTTTGCCGATTGTTCCCTCCAAGTGTTAAAAAATAAAAAGGCCTTATGAAGCATATGGTGTGTAATCTCCACACACACACACACACACACACACACACACACACACTTCAGAAGGACAGGGGAAGCAGTCTGGAGGAAGAAGAGGGAGCAAAGGAGGAGTGGACCCTTTCATCTCTCTGAGGGAGAATGAAGCAGAGTGCGTCCGTCCGTCTGTCACGTCCCCCCCCCCATCAGCCCTCCTTTCCCGCGTCAGTGTCTCCCAACGCTCCTCCTCGCTCTTTCGCCTCATCTGACCTCCATCCCGAAGCGTTACAGCGGCTTTCCCACCAATCGGCGCTCTTTGTTTGGAGTCGACGCTGTGTCGACGTGCCGATAATAAATGAGGAAAAAGGAGAAGTGGTGCGTGCGCTCCCGTCCCCCGGCCGACACGGAGGAGAACGCATCCTTCCCGCAAATCCCTCCTTCAGCCGAGGGTTGGTTGTCATAGTGACAGGAACCCTTAAAATCTCAAACTGTCCGAGAAATCGTGTAGCGGCCAGAAGTTCCTCTCATCTTCACTTTTCCCCTTGCACCCTCCTCCCACCTCCCCGTGTCTTCTCACCTTCTCCTCCTCCTCCTCCTTTGCTTGCCGCCTGCCTGCACTGTGACACACACAACCCCCTCCCCACACACACACACACACACACACACATGCTGCAGTGTGCAGACAAATAAACTGTCTTAAAATCCTATTTCACAGTGTCTACACAATGAGCTGTTTAATGTTCGACCTCTCAAAGGAACGTGGCAGCGAGCGTTCGGAGGAATGGCGGTAAAACTCATTATCTCTCTCACACACACGCACACACGTGCAATAACACAGATCCACGCCGTGTTCTCCTTCTCCACACGTGGATGCAGACCTGTTTCTCGCCGCTCGGCCTCCTGTGCGACAGCAGCAGCTCCACGGCGCCCACCACCTCCTTCCTGATGGCGTAGAGCAGGGCGTCGCCCGTGTGGATGCCGTGGTCCAGCAGGAGCTCCATGATCTCCAGGTTCTCATTCTCGATGGCGATGAGGAGCGCGCTCCGCCCCAGCGGGTCCAGGCAGTTCACGTCTATGTTGTAGTACACCTCCGCCTCCCGCAAGGCATGTTTGACGCCGGCGTAGTCCCCTGAGGGAGGGTAAAGGTGGTTTGCGACACTTTCGAGAGAGCCATCTGGGTGCCTGGACATCCCAAAAACTCATGAAAAAGGTGAAGGTGCAGGAGTGTTACCCTTCTCCACGGCGGTGAGGTAGGCCCTCTCTTCTGCAGACAGCTCCACCTCAGCTCGGACGATCTGAAGTGGGATGCGGTCGCGGTACGGCGAGTATATCGCCTGAAAACACACAATATTTAAGAAAATAGAACCCCCCCCACACACACATTCTTGTTCTTCTTCATGAGGACCTGTTTGGCATATTGAACTACCCAGATCCTAACCTAAACTCTAACCATCCCAACTAACCCCTTAACCCCCACCCTAACCTAAACCCAAACCTAAACACCAAAACCAGATCTTAACCCTCAAACACTCTTTTGAGGTTGTGAGGACAAGCCAAAATGTCCTCACTTTCCAAGAAAAAGTCCTCATTTTGCTAGTAGAATGTGGCTTTTGGAACTCAATATATAGAAAGTACAAGAATGCACTCACACACACACACACACACACACACACACACACACACACACACACACACACACACACACACACACACACACACACACACTGTTCGCTCACCTTCTTGTAGTACAGCTGTGTCATGGGATTCATCTGGCCTGTCTGGAAGACAGAGAGAAACAAGATTTACAGCAGGGCTTTCCTTTATTCTGCTGACAGACCCCCACAAACCAGAAAACACAACCACGACAGACAGGTAGTCATTGGCTTATGGACAGAAATGAGGCGTATAAAATCCCTCTTTTGCCTTATTAATTAAGGCCAGACGCCACAGCTGCTGAGGCGGAGCTGAGAGACAGTGATAGCCAGGCTGCAATAAAGCACACACCAACGCAGGATAAGGCTACGTGTTGGCCGCTCTTGTCACGTTAGAAGTTTTAGTGGTAGGGCGCGCTCTAAAGATGGAACATCTGGTAGAGCAACAGAAGATGGGAGCCCGGAGCGGAAATGTGGTGAAAACAAACCGGAGAAACCAACATTTGCTGAAGAACACCATTAGTCAGAGATGCTAGGGGAGTAAATCTGAGGAGCCTGGAGCTGACTGTGAAAGTGCAAGCTCAGCATATTCAATAAATAAGGCCTGATTATTACACAGGCGGAGGGGGGGGGCCTCAGAGATTGGATCAACAGGTCTGCTCCACTATTGCCCCAACAGAACAGCCCGACTTGGGTGATGGTTTCAGCCGTGGTTGAATTTAATCTACAGAGAGTCCGAGACTGATGGGTGGCGGCCCCCCCAAAAAAATGTTTCCGGCTGTTCTTTTTAGAAGTAATGAGGCCGATTAAACTCATTGCCTGTGTCTGACCTTTATGCAGCAGTTTGTCATTTCAATTTGGAGGATTTATTCGCCGTACATGGGCACCGACCGCGGACTGCCCACGCGTGTTAATCTCGTCATTCTTTACACGCCCTCTCGTAGACGTCGCGCATGAGGTTACGACGGAGGATGTTCAGGATCTGCATAGCGAGGGGAGGTTTATGCTGACGGCGCCAGGGTGCCGCTGTAGTACAGCAATGCAGATAAACTCCCGCACGACGCCCGTCATCGGAAACATTTGGCCCCGCCTCCCACACCCTCCTATTTTACCTTCCCTCCCCTCGGGTCCTCCCCCGTTCCCCCTCCTCCTCATCTCTCACCCAGCAACTTTCAGATTTTCTGCTCTATTTTTTGGGAGGCCATAAAACAGCCGGTCCTCTCCCCTATTGCTCCCCACCTTGTCCCCCCCCCCCCCAACCACCACTACCACCGCCTCGCCTCTCCTGCCTCCCTCGGTGAATGTTTTTGCACATTCACGGCGGCGATGTGGATGTGGTGGTGGTCAGAGCGAACCCTCTGACGCTCGCTCAGAAGTCAAGCCGCCTCGGCGGCGTTCGAATATTCTGACGGGGTGTATTTCTGGAGCGCCGCGGAGAAATAGGACAGGGACGAGCTGTGCTGCATCGGGGGCTGACGACTCCGCGTCACACCAAAGGACCCGAGCAGTCGCGGCGGGGCGGGCTGCCATTTGCTGAAACAGTGTGTCCCGGCGACGCCTTGTGCAGCTTCCCTGTTGAAATGTGGCCGCCGCCGACAAAGGGAGGAGGAAAAGAGGAATGGGGAGCCACAGCTGCGTGGTCATATCGCTGACGTCTCATCACAGCGGTCCCGCTCCGCCTAAACGCGTCACAATAGAGGGAATAAAGAGCGGAGCGGCCTGGGACTTGCTGCTGAATTTCTGCGAGAGTGCAAAGTGCTAAAAATGCCCCAAAAAGTTCAAATACACTGTAATTCAAACCTGATCACTGCCGATTTATGGCACACGTATCTACGAACCGAAATTCCTGCCAAATGCCTCCAGCACTGCTCCGGGAGGAGGTTCTGAGACGAGCCGAAGGCTCCTTTGATTTCCATCTTATCTGCTTTTGCTGTTCATCGGGTTTCTGCCAGCGCTGCGTTTTGGCTCATGCCTGCACCTTAAAGGGAGGTGGGGGCCTTTCTTAATTAAACACGTGCATCGGCAGCAGACATTAGATTTATGTACATCTGAGGGCAGATGGTGGCAGAAAACGGCAGCATAAGCACAACCGCTGCGTCCTCTTCGGGCCACTCAGCAATAACGCCGAAGGTTCTGATGAGCGAAAGCGCTGCCAGCCAAACGTTTGCTGCATTTTATTACATATGTGGGCGGTTCTCTTCTTCTCAGAACAACATGCTTCTTTCCAATCTCTCACTCCTGTCTAATCACTCTCTCCCCACCTTCTACTCTTCCTTCATCATCGGGCTGTAATGAATATTGTGAGAGATTTTAAAAAAGTGTGTCTCAAATGTCTTCATGAAAACCCCCAGAATACTGCTGAAAGGGGGGTTGGAGAGCACGTTTGCTTCCTGTAATCAGTGTTTTTACCATTGCGAGTCACCAAATCTTGCACCGCAGCCCTTTAGAAGCTGGGGAATCTGTACACGCTCTGCAAGAGATCAAAATCGTGGTGCAGAAACGGAGGTCTATCAAAAAGAACAGGCGCACCTTCACATTGTCAACCCCTCTTTCGCTCATGTTACACTTTCTTGAGCTCTTCCTCCTGCTCTGCAATATTCTTATATTACTTCTGCCATTTGTCTCACCCTCTCTGACTCTCTGCTATTGCTCCTGGTGCCCTCATACTCATATTTCCCCCCCTCACGTCTCTCTCCATTTTCCCTCCACTTCATCATAATTCCTGGAAATCTTTCGTCCGCTCTGCAGCTGAAGGCTAATATGTTGTCGGGCTAATCTTTTTGTTAGATCAGGCTTAAAAACTCTCTGAATTTGATTTCTTTCCCCTCAGACATCATTTATCCTTCACATCTCCTCCAAATCTAAAGTTAAATCTAAAGTCTGAACTTCCTCCCATCAATTCGCCGTCACTCTCACGCATGTAAACAAGCTTGCTAACCACCGAGGAGCGGCGCAACCAGACTGCTGTCCTCTAAACCAGAGAAAGTTGTCTTGCTGATTGATTTTGTGCTGTAAATAATTGATCAGCCTCTGGATTCTGGGCTCCAGTCTTCTGAACCCTCCACCATTTCCTCTATCTCTCTCAAAAAACTACACATCTTCTGGTTACCACTTCCTACGTCATCCTGGACCAGTAAAAGAAACAACTTTACAGGACACAACGTGGGTCACAGAAGGAATTCAATCTGCAAATCAGGCTGACGTTTTAGCCACTTTTGCAAATGTTTTAATCATTTTTTTTTTATTTAAAAAAATGGCACGCAAGGACTCTTAAGTAAACCAGCATAGGGGAAATGGAGGGGAAATAGGGGGGAAGTAGCTAAATCTGCCCAATTAGTGTTCCTTTAATGATGGGGTAAAAGGGTGGACAGAGAGGATCTTAATTGGAATCTTAATTAGTTTCAGACGACCCCGAAGAGGAAGGCAAAGCTACACTGGGAGGGAGGAAGATGGAGGCTTCCTGCAGCTGTTTCAGGACCTGGTCATCACCTGCTGGGAGGTGCAAGTAGAGGTCAGAGAGTAAATTCAGAAAGTTCAGAGAAACTTTCTGACTGTTAAAAAACAGATTCCTCTCTCAGGAACCTCAACACGATGCTGCAGGAACAAAGACTAACCCATCAGACTCCTGGAAAGCTCTTTCATCCCCCCCCGATTAGAAACAGGCATTTCATTTACAGCATCGACCTGGCAGCAACAGCCTCGCGACGAGGAAAGAGGAACAAATTCTGGCAAATATGACGACGCTGGCAGATGATGCAACGCGCTGTTGTGTAACGCTCCCGATATAGAACCAACGGATCATTCGGCATTTGGGGAGCCGAGGCCGCAAGCTGAACTGAAAATATCTCATCTCCAGACCCACCTAAAATCCTGGGGGATCCGGCGCCTGATTCCCCCCTGACTCTAATCCCTCTACCCCTCCGTCATCCATCCCTTCGTTCCTCCGGTCTCCCTCTGGTTTCAGGCCACCGGGACTAATTTGACCCCCT
The DNA here is from genome assembly GCF_003711565.1 of Takifugu flavidus. Taxonomy (NCBI): domain Eukaryota; kingdom Metazoa; phylum Chordata; class Actinopteri; order Tetraodontiformes; family Tetraodontidae; genus Takifugu; species Takifugu flavidus. Next base: position 7,378,165 of record NC_079522.1, read on the forward strand.
CTTCAGCTCTAATCTTCTTCCAGTTTTCTACCTCTCGTCCTTCTCATCGCCCCTAGCAGCTCTTCACTTGTCTTCCCTCTGAATTGCTTCACCAGATTTGGCCGATCACGACGGTCCCTCCTGCTCTCACCCCACTTTCCACCCGAAAGTGGTCCTGCGGCTGCGCCATAGCAACCGCCGTCTCCTCTTTTTTCTATTGTCATTTCGATTGTCAAAAGAAAGACTTTATAGATCAATCAAGCCCTCAGACTTGATCCTTCCAGCCCTCCCTCCTTCTCTCATTTCAAACCTTCTTGTTATCCTCTACCTGCTTCATCCATCTTGCTTCCTTCCCTTCACCTGTCAGCCAGCTAATTTATCTTCCCTCGAGCCATCCTCCCTCCATCCCCTCTCGACTGCCCACATTTCACGTTTATCTCCCTGCTTCCTGCTTCATAAATCCCCCTTTTCCTCCTTTACCATCATCCCTTCCATGCACCTGAAATCCTTGGGCCATCCCCTATCTACACCTTCATCCATTTATCTGTCAACCTGTTTTCCGATGCTCATCCACACTCAGTAATACCACCAGAGGAGATACCCGCTTCCACAGATTGAGATCTTTCAGATATGCTGAGGGAAGCTACTTAACTACACTGACAACGCCGCCACGAAGAACCTGGGTTTTGGGATGCGGAGGGTTCCCGAGGATTGCGACAACTGTACGTGTAGACTGAGGCAATTCCAAGACACAAAGAGACAAAAATCAAAGCACCAAGGCAGAAGACTTCACAGAGGACTTGAATGTCACAGCGAGTTTGATTGTTCCACTTGTCCTTTCTTCCCGCCTTCCTTTATTCTGTCCTTCCTGCCTTTAATTTGAACAAATACCTAATTATGCCATGAGATATAATTGAATTTGTAACACTACATCAGTCTTCTTAATTGGCCTGGCCTCTGTGTGTGTGTGTGTGTGTGTGTGTGGTGTGTGTGTGTGTGTGTGTGTGTGTGTGTGTGTGTGTGTGAAAAACGACTGCAGTATCAGTGAGTGCTTGTTGTATGTGGCTTTCTTTAATCAATGTGAGTGCTGTGATCTGCATCTTTGGGCCTGGTATTAAGGGAGATGACGCAAGCATACACACACACACACAAACACGCACACACACACACACACACACAAACACGCACACACGCAAACACATACACACGGGGATTCAGCTAAGCAGTGATAAACGGAGCTATTACCACACACAATCGTTGACAGGGTGTTTAGTTCCTGTGTGGGGGATTAAGTAGCACCTTTAATTTCTTAGCGTGCACACCGACCTGCGGGTCTTTTTGAGGGATTGCTGTAAAAGTGCCCCGCTGCCGTTTTCCAGCAGCCTTAGATGACATAATCTGTTTGGATCCAAGAGAAAGGGTCGGAAAATCCAGGTTGACTCATGAGGAGTCTTGGTTACGGACCCGTGAAGGGATTAATTAACGAGAATCCAAGTAAGGTGGTGAGAAATTGCAAAGCGGCCGCTTTATTTTAAAACAATGGCAGCGGAACGTGTGTCCCATATGTTGTCTTACAATGTGGCAGATAAAGACTAACGCTGCCCTCCTTTGTGACGCCTCATTGTCACTTCTGTGTGAGACGCAGGGAGGCGTGACAGTGGTTGTTTCACCTCTTCGGAGGTTTAAACAGGAGTCATCGCGACCCTCAGTTGCCCGTTTGTGTGAGGTCAATCTGGGATTTCAACAGGACATCAAACGCGACTGACAACAGTGGGATAATGGCGGCTAACCCGGCTGCTCTCACCCCGAATCTGGGAAAAAAATACTCTATATGCAGCCCAAGTAGTTTATTAAAGACTGCAGAGTCTTTATTATCATTCTACACAAACCATATTCAAGGGAATTCCTGAGATTTTATACTGACGGCAGCCGAAATGTGGAGCCGCTAAACGGAACGTAGCGCTCTGGTTTTGAACTTGCCTGTGCGGCTGTAACGGGGTTGAATATTTTAGCATCCTTGTTTACACAGTTAGTGTTGTCTACACTCACACACACGTGGACAAGACCATGAAAACAGACCAGTGGCTAATTAGTCACCGTCTGTGTGTGCGTGTGTGTGTGTGTATGTATGTGTGTGTGTGTGTGTGTGTGTGTGTGTGGGAAGTACTTAGCGATGTCAGATCAAAGGAAGCCTTCTAATGTCTGCCTGCTGTCTTCCTGACTAATTAACCCAACACACACACACACACACACACACACACACACACACACACACACACACACACACCACACACACACACACAGACTCAAGCAGGTCAAACTGAAGGGTAGTTAATATCAACTCTGTTACATTAAAGGTCTTTGATATTTCACTTGTTGTTCAAACTCCAAGAACTTTATTAATAGTACTGATGTGCATTTTTCTAACATGTCGGGTAAACAGGTTTCTTTTTTTTACTGTGATCAGAATAAAACTGCAAATACACTTCTGTAGCTTTTATCTTGTTTTTTGGCCAAGTGGAGCTCTGTGCAGTTTCACGTGGCTCCACTCAAACATGGAGACAAAGTTCAAGCCTTCCCTGGTGTGTTTCCTCTGGGTTATCAGCACCAACAAGTGTTTGTGCTGCGAAGAAATGAGTCAATCAGCCTCAAACAAACCCTGAATGGAGCCGGCAGGTCAAATTGAATGTTTGGAACGGAAGAAAACTGGGAAAATTCAGCGAGGAAGAGATTGGCAACAGGTCTCCACGTCCCCTCACTCATCACTGCCTCATTTCCTCCCTCTCTCACACCTCCCTCCTCATCGTCCTCACGTCGCTAACCCGAATCTCCTCAGATATCATTAACACTTACTCAGCTTGGGCATTTAACAACATTAATTGCGCATTTAAGCGCTAAAACATTCCCCAGCCTCCTGCATGAGTTGCATGAATGTGACGTATCAGGCAGCGGCGGATATTAGCAGACACAATCTCGGTGTGAACGGTGTCTTGGTGACCACAATTACGCACAACTATCCTGGCCTTTGTAAGAGCTGCCGTCTTTATGTGACACCCAGATCCAGCTGAAGTCAGCCGTGCCAGCAGACGTAGCTCCTCTTCCCTGAAGTGGCAAATTTACAAAAGGAAAACCTCGTTTGCAACCACTTGTGGGAGAGACGGAAGCTCGTTTGTCGGATAAGCTCTGACACAGCAAGCGTGCTTCCACTGGTGGCGTCCTCTGACATGCGTAGTTATCTCCACGTTTCATCCGCGTCACCATGAAAACAGTGAACTCTTCCAGGGTGAGAGGACAGAGGCCCTCAGCCGGCCAATTAAAAACATTTTCCAAACCATCATGATTAATCCCTTCACCAAACACAGGGCAAACCTACAGTTGTTTATTTAGAACCATAACATTATTCAACAGGCATTTCTCTGATTAGATCTCAGGTAAAAAATGATTTAAAATGAAATAAAAGTGCATTTATGGCTCGGCAGAGCTGCACAAATCAGCCAGTTGTCGACTCTCTGGGACGGAGCTCCCAGTTGATATTATCGAGGAAGGTGCGGATGATAAATGACGAAGGTTTTTCCACGTATACATCATCAGAATGAATGAAACGGCCGGTCCTTGTTCCACAGCGGCGTGATGAATCACGAAAAAACCCTGGTGGTAGTTTGTCTGACAGTGATCCGCATCTGCTTAAGTAACTTTTAATGAAGTGGGTTTTGAGATTAAATTCCCTCTCACTCTCTGTCTTCCCCACAAAAGTACAACAATGTGTTCTTCGCCGTCCATTAAGTCGCTATTAGTCCTGCGGAAGTCATTACGGACCCTGCTAGCAGGCAAATAAAAAAAACATTAAATCCTGGTCGTAAAAAGCCGCCAAAGGAGGAAAATGGAAAGATTACTGACTTTGTCGAGGAAAACGGGAGACGAGTGTGCTACGGTTGCCTGAGAAGTTGCTGGAGATGAGAAATGCCCTCGGAGTGAAAGTCTGCTTTGATGTTGCAAAGAAATGCTTTGATGTTTTGATATTGGTTCCTTTTTCCATGCCTTACATGCATAAAGAATTGAAGAGCTTCAAAAGGAATTAAAACAGTGTATTCCTACACTGATGTGAGACACAGTGAGAAGCCTATCTACTATCAATAAATGATCATTTCTCTGGATTCCGGATGTTAGGTGCATTTATTTCCTTGTTGGACACGATCTCAACATGGCCCCCGATGCATCCCCACTGTTAACATCTGCAACAGGGCTTCTGTCAATGTAAATATACCTGCATACAGTTGATACGAAGCAGAAACGAGCGGGACTCGACAGAGATGGACGACGTCCCCGCCGGCTCTAATTGATCATTTCACCAACAAATATGCTCTTTGGGTTTGTCAAACATCGGGGATTTGTAAAGCTCCGCGGGATCGTTCCTCCTGTTTTACTGGTCTCATTAATCTGCAGCTACGGGAATAAAAACAAGAGCAAAATCACGAGGGAGGAACAGGTGGATGATGAATGGCGGCGCTTTCTGTCCCCGCGGCCTGATGCTGGGGCTGTCTTGGTTACCATAGCGACTGTCCTGACAACATTCTTGCACAGCACAGCCCGTGTGTTGCTGTGGCAGTTCTGTCAGGGCTGGGTAAAACCAATCTTTTCTTTCCCCCAATTTAGGGTCAATTGGGCTATTGAGCTGTTGTAGTGATGTCTCCCTCCTGTAGGGGGCACTGTGCTCAGGTGTTCCCCCCCAAAAAACATCTGGAGTCAAAACACCTACAGGTTCTATTAAAAACATGTACGCACAGTCACGTGCCCCTTCAAAAGTCCTTTCCACCGTGTGCCACGCTCTGAATTTAGCTGACCATCGAGTGTGTGTGTGTATGAACGTTAAAACACGCAGCGAGATTGACAAACTCTCCCCTCCGCTTGCTCGCTCGCTCACTCTGGTCATGTGACGTAATCACAGCCCGTGTGTTGCTGTGGCAGCCACGGAGGGCCGTCCATCAGTCAGAGTGTTCCACTAAAGACACCACAGATCGCTCCCCGGGGTGCGCACACACTTGGTAAAGCTCACAAAATGGATTTACATGCACATGCACTTAGCTGCAGAGGTCAATGCAGAGAAAGTGAGATGGAGATTAGCGAACGGAGATGTGAAGTTAGCTGCCGCAGTGCCAGTTTTCCTAACGTGCTAGCGTGACTTTTCCCAGCGACCTTTTCTTCCCCTCCTCTTCCAGCCGCTACTTCTTTGATTGCGACGCCCAGAGAGTTGCCCCAGCGTCTTCCTGTGCATCACAACAGACGCACCGCAGATGTCACTTTAATCACATTTATTTAAGGATCCAATCTGGGGGTATTTTTTGTGGGCGACTGGCACAGGGAACATCTTGTGTTAATCCTCGGTGATCTCGTTTGCGATCTTCATCTGTATCGAAGCGCCATGTTCATGTCTTACATCAGAGAATCCAAAAGCATCATTTATGTCATCGTTTGATGAACCGGGAGCAAGAACGAGCTCAAACACCATGACAACGGTGAGATATTTATAAAAAAATGACATAGCCACTCTGATTCGTCTTTTAAAAGCTCTAATACCCCCCCCCCCCCCACACACACACACACCCTCCATCCTTCAATTACCGACGCCATTATAACATCAATCAAAAAATGCAGCCCTTAAAATGGCACCATTGTTGTCAAGGGTTAATGAGTTTTTTCTCCCAGACGCCGCAGCCCGCCGGCGACGTCACGCTCATAAATAACAGTAAAATGCCACCAAAAGACCTTTCCGCCGCGCTTCTCCTCCAGCGGCGCGCACGACACGAACTAGCGGCGCCGCGTAATGAGGTGCACTGACGTGCATTGGAAAAATAAATAAACAAACTCAGACTTCAAACGTATGGAAATTAGGCGAGACGAGCGATGCGGGACATTCCTCGGCGCATTCAGGGAACGGCGTGGTGAATGTGGGTTATCGGTCTTTCGCTAATCAATCACAAACGCAGGAAGACCAAGAACACGGCTCAGGATCTCTCCTGTATTGATTGGTCTTAATTACAAACATTACTTTTCCCCACAGTAATCTGCACGAGCGAATATATATCCCCTCCAATCGTCTGATAGCCGATCAATGTACCGATTGTTTTTTTTCCTCGGGAAGAAGATGATGACCACGGAGAGATTGCTTGACCTTTTTGTTCCCCTGTAAATGTTCCCCTGAGGCCTGCATAAATACCGTCTGACACAGGTGGAAAATTTATCTCCACCTTTGAAAATTTATCTCCACCTTTGAATCGCGCCCTCCAGCTCGAAGGTTAATGTGTGTGTGTGTGCGTGTGTGTGTTCTGGTTGATGTGGCGATGATGAAGCTTACAGTTCATCTTAAAAACAAGTGAGAAAAGTGCTGTACCGCGCAGCGCAGTACCGCTCCGACTCCCCGGGGGCAGCGTTGGTCGCTGTGGCGAGCAAAGTCCATCGGGTTTAAGCTGGAGAGGAAGTGGTTGACGTTTGAAGACAATAAAGAGTCATTCTAGAGCTGGAGTTGCTCAGAAATGAGTCTAAATGTTGGCGATAGGCTGCGTTGCCTCATTAGTGCTCAACAAATACAGCAGGAGACGCAAACTCATATCTAATTAAAGATGAGCAACTGTGATGAAGCAACATGCCCTCTATAATTGATTAAACTAATCATCATTTTTTTTCTACAGCCAATTAGTCTGGATCGAATCCTCTGCCTGTAAACCGCTGCGGATTGTAGCTAAATGAATGTTTTACTGGCACCGCCGACCGATTTCCTCCAGAACGACGCCACGCAGGAAGTTGTCCTCTTTGCACCAACGTTCATTCTTGATGACGTTAGCCATTAAGCTAGTTCCTCGCGGGATCATTGATCAGATGCATTTCTGAACAAGTGAAACACACACTTAATTAAAATTGAACTGAAGATACCTGCGTCTAAATATTTTACACGCTGTCTGACTGCTGTGCCTCTGAATTATTATTAGCATTTATGCTAATAATAATTTAGAGGCACTCTGGTGCTGCTGAAGCGATTCAGTTGTGTCCGTATGTGAATATAGCTGAGGAATTCGGTGGCGTGGATTTAATCAACCCATTGGTGGAGAAGCGCATGGCGTGAATAATGCATCGGGCGGAGCGTCTCGGAGGCGGCGGACGTTGGTCACAGGTTCACGATGATGGAGAGAAAAATCGCAAGGTGAAAGCAAACCAATTTTCTGCATCCATGCAGTTTCCTGCTGCCCACCATCCGTACTGGGCACATTGCCGAACCCAGATCAATACATTGATCAATCCCCGGCAGCCGGCCGGGCCTCTGCGCTAGCACGGGCCTTTGGGCTGGCGGAGTGGCAATAAACAGTAGATGTTTACGGCCGGCCATGAAGTGCTGGACGAAATAGTTGCATCAATAAGCTGCAATCAGAACTGGAAACGACGCAGCTCATTCCAAACCGCCACAACAACAGGTTTATTGTATTTATAATACCAGATCCTATCGCCTGCGTGATGGAGCTTACGCTAGGCTAAGCTAATGTGCGTCCATAAGAGACCGAAGCAATGAACTTTAATATATTCAAGCGTGGAGTAGTTTAAGAGGTCCTTTTGGGTTTTATTGATTTTTCTGATGCTCAGATTAAATGTCAGTGGTTCGTGGTGATCGACTGCGCCAAGAGTCCTTGCTTACTAAAGCAGCCCTTAATGGCCGAGACGTCAAGAAAATTGAACCCAGCACGCGATCAAAGCTTTGCTTCAAAGGGCGTCGCTGAATTCGGCTTTCTTTGTATTACCTCGCCGCCGTTCCCTTGTCGACTCGAAAAGGAGTGCGAAAGTAAATTCACTGAGGTTGACAGTGGCAGGCGACATCGAGTTCATGCTTTACACCTGTGGCGCCGTTAGCTCCGCCCTGGTTCTCTGTTACTGCACGCCTGATTTAAAACTCCTCATCAGGAGGGTCACGGTCAGAGGAGGAAGTTGAAAGATGGGGAAAAAACTTGAGCTAAAGGGGTAATGAGATAAACTGGGGGGAGGGGGGATAATTACAACAATTAAAAGTTCCCCACTGAAATATGGCTTTATTTAAAAGCATAATTAGCTGATTAAAGTTTTGAAGGCTAAATTGCAGAGCTTTAATTCATGATTTCGACTCACTTGTTAATGGGAAAACATCTTTATATCTAAAGAAAAGCTCGCCATAACTCATCATTTAGGAAATAAGCCCGGATTTGAATTATTTCTGAACAGGTTAAAATGGGCTGAATGCTAGCTAGCTAGCTAGCAGCTCTAGCTTTAATTTGCTACATGAAAACATTGTTTGCGCGATGAAGTTGAGATCACTGCAGAATTTATATATTTTATTTCCTTCTCGGGCAGATTTGTCCTCGATTGTTAGCACGAGTGTCAGCCACGTTATGTTTTCTTGCTGAAGTGGTTAAACACGTTTCTCTGAACAATCACACGTTTCTCCTCGTGAAAAGCCTTCGAGTGCTGAAAGTCCTTGAATAACCAACCTGCAGCGACTGCTCGTTGCCGGTGCCTTTAGTAGGGCCGCGCTGCGCACTTACAGCACAATGAAACGCATCAGCGGGTCCAAACAGCACGCATCAGGAATGTGACACAGATTCCCCTCCAAGTTTGAACTGTCGATTCAGGCCGAATGGAGCCGATCAGCTACAGGGTATTATGAATAATTTAAGCTTTCATCCAAAATGAGCTCAGCAGTCGGAGGTTAAATATGATGTAAATCAATAAAATGTGGCTATAAAATTAAATGTCAACCTTGGATTCCATGGATGTGGGTAAATGACTGAAAAGGGGAAAATAAAGAGGTATGAATTATTGTGGACAGGCCTGCTAACGCTTCTCCTAGCGGTGGCCGGAGAGACAACGATGAAAGGCGGAGATAATATCGGGCGTGAGGAGACTGCGCGAGCAGAAACAGCTGTCACGCAAGCTTATTGTTAGCCATGCCAGAAGCTACTGGACGGCTACATTTTCATTCGTTTTCAAACACGTCAAGCAGCATCAAAAGAATGAGCAAGAAAGTCTTTGATCCTCAAAGGTTTTTTTTTTTTTTAAAGCAACTAAATTGAAGTCCTAATTTGTGAAACCTGCCATGTTGCTTCGAAAGGCTGTGCAACCATCAAGCTCTTGGATCGGATCGTGGGAAGAGTTAAGGATGGCGACTTTTGGGGGTAATCGTGCAGGAAATGTGCAGCTGAAAGCATCTGCGGGACGTAAATATGGTCCTGTCCCCAGCGCCGTCCCCAAAGGACAAAAGTGTGTTAGCAGCTAATGATCCATTAGCTGTTCAACACCCTGGTGGGAAGTTCAACAGGTAACATTTACTGTAGTGAGGAAAATGAGATAATAGCTCAGCCAAACATCGGTGTTTGAAATGTTCCTTTTCCTCAACTTTTTGAGTAGTTTTGTTTTAAGCCATCAGCGTTGGCGCCGAAAGAGCCAACAGTAACCCCACAGGTTGTTCACCTGTGGGGTTGAAACACAGGTGAACCAGTACCAGCAGCAGGCACCACCACAGGACACAGTAGACAAAAACCTGGATCTTCTGGTTTGTACTAAGGAATAAGAACCAGCTGACTTGACCTCTGACCCTGATCCTTAAATACAAGCTCGGGCAAAGGCAGGACCTCTCGGAGGGGATCCTGAAGGGACCAATCGCTCCGCGTGTGTGCATTTGTGTCTCAGCTAAAACGCAAAACTAAACCCCTGCTGCTCTGGCGTGCTCCACGAGGCAGAGGGAGCCTGCGCCGACCCCCCGAAAAACAGGCTGACGCCGCCCGGGAGTTTGTGATGAAGCACTTTCCCGAGGACGCGAAGAGCAACGTTGAAAAAATGTCACCGTGCCAATAAAATCAGGGAGGAAACAGAGCGCTAAGACCAACCATTAAATGTGATAAACAACAGCTTCAGCAACCCATTCTCCCTCTGTTCCCTCTAACACACACACACACACACACACACAGACACACACACACACAGAGTTAAAATTTAATCCTATTTGCAAGCTGCAGTCAGCCAAGCGGAGACAGCAGAGAGAGAGCGAGCGAGCGAGGGACACAGATATATGGTGAGAGGAGAGAAACCACGAGACGGGACACGCTGGGACGGACACACACACGCTGCAGAGGTGAGATGACGGGTGAAAAGAAGAAGAGACAATGCATCAGGCGGAGGAGGTGAAAATGGAGAGCGAGAGAGAGAGTGTGCAGGGCTCGTTCGGCGTCTGATTCACCAGGTTTTCTGCAGCCAGTGCAGCGTGAAGAGGGGTCGCCAGGGGTCGAGAATCAATCAGCAGAGTATAATCAATAACTTTAATATCACTGCAGTTGTTTTGTCTTGTTTGGAATCCGTCTCACTGAATGTTGCTTTTTCCACTTCTGCCATCGTCCAAGTTTCCTCCACGTTTGCCGAGTTTAGTCCTGTTCCTTGTTTCTTTTCCTCACGCTAACTTTTAAACCCAAACATGCTTCTCTTGGCATGGATATTGCAGATCAGAGGTAATTGTTACCAAATACAGCACTTTGGAGAGGTCGTTGTCCATTTCTTCAAACGTGTTAACCTTGCTAACAGAGGCTAACAGCATCTGCAGGATGGCTTCATTTGATGTCACTGAAGCTCTTTTCTTTCCTTTCTTTCCTGTGGATTTCTTCATCGCAGGACCAGAATCAAGCAGCCGCGCAGTTAGCACAGCTAAACTATCAAATCCCAAGGGCACACGCCGCAAAGACCTGAAAGCAGCGCGAAAAGAAAAAAAAATCTCTTAAATAATGAACATAATGAACCAAAAAGGCAGCACAGGCTGATATAATAGAGGCAGGAAGTATCGATTACGTGAAACGCTCTGTGGTTAAAAAAAGGGAAAAAAAAGGTATGACATCACTTTAAACAGCTTCCAACGGGTCAGTCGTGCAAGGACACGAGGAGTCTGGAGCACGCTGAAACACTAAAACCCTCCACAACTGGAAAAAGACAAACGGGATTCAGACACTTTAGGTTCCGACGGCCGCGGCCAACCCTGATTAGGAAGATCCACGGTGATCAGAAAAATGTTAGCCGCCCTCCTGAGATATGGATCACGTGAGGGGCCTCAGCGGAGAGATGGCCGCCACGTCCTAATGGCAGCCATGCTTCAGATTCTTTTCTTTCACTGTCATTAGCTCCAGGAATGCCAATTAGCTCCATACTTTAACTCTCTCCCGTCTGAGCATCAAATTGCCTATTGTAATATCCACAATTAGAAGCCTTTTATTTCCAGATACAGATAATTAATCTCAGTAATGGATATTGGACACTGATATGCAGTGAATAGGGACCATAAAATGAGACTATAGCTTCTCTAATGGTACTCTCCGTGGTCGTGTGGTACCCTACACATTTGTGAGGACTCAACTCTAAAGAGACAAGAGAAGAAGCAGCAGTAGAGCCCAGAAACGAGCAGGAAAAGCATCTGTGCATCATACAGAAGTTATTCCAATCACCTGGAGTGGACGCACGCACGCAGATGCTGCAGCCCATAAAATCAATGGCAGATGATGTATATGTTCAATTGTCTTGGCCACGCCCACTTCCTCACAGCCACCGCGCACGATTAAACAAAAGGCTACTCAAAGCAACAAGAAGGAGGGAAGGAATGATGAGTCCTGGGGCTCTGGACGGGGCTAAAATGACTGGGACAACTGGGCACCGACCCAGGAGTCCCACATCCGTGCTGCATTTAGCACCTTCCATCCATCTAATGCTGCAATATTCATGTTCAATTACTCTGATAAAGTGCACATGCAGTGCTGGAATTCTTATTAGAGACCTTTATTTTACGTCTCGGCCCATCTTTATATATTTTTAATGTAGCTGTAATGCTAGGTGAGACGGGCGGGGGGGGGGGGGGGGGGGACGTAATGGTTCACATTATTTTTCAAGACAATCCCGAGGCCTTGTTATGCAATTCCACACATGAGTGTGCACTAATAGACAGAGTCATGGGAAAGGGATGAAAAAGAGGGGAGAAAAAGGTTGCTCTCCACAAACAAATAAATTCCAGCCTATTATCTCAGGAGGTAGCTGTTGTTGCTCTTGCTGCTCAAATCATGGACGACTCCTCTTCCCGCACGATCGCTTCGCCTCCTCGACGAGGTGCTGATTGTCTTGCGGTGGCGTTCACGGGGACGAATGTGGTCATTCGCACATGCTATTAGCACGGTTATTAGCCGTCTCCTGCACGTGGAGCCATACCCAGACAGGGCTGATGTGTTGCTCACTTTGAGATCCACAATTAGCATTTTTAATGACCATATTACCAGAAAACAGACCTGATTTGTAACCATTAAATGGGTTGAAGCAACCACTGAGTCCACAAAATTACAACAACTGAAATCTGAAATCGCAAAGCAACACGTGCGCCTACAGACACGCGTGATTGCAGACGCTACATCATCCGTCCGGGCATATACGAGTGAGAATTCAACTCTCAGGATTCTGGAATCAACTGCCAGCAGCAGCTGTGAGCCAGGTTTAACGCACATTAACCGGAAATGCTCCCCTGCTGGCCACATCCTGCAACTGCACTCTTGCAGGGTGCAAACGCAGCCACAGAGGCTGAGATCACTTAAAGCAGCCTATCAAGCTATGCTAACAGGTCCTCTTATTGTGATACTCACGGCCCAAACAACAAAAAGATACGATGTGTTCAAGTGCAGCTAAATATCCTGCAGCGCTTTGCAGAGCGTGACAGCCGTGTACTTTAATTTATTATCACGTTATTGCACTAAATCCCATGGAACTAAGACAATACTAAAACAAAATGTCCTTGTTATTCAAAAGCCAGAAAATAAGCTCATTATCTTTAAATAACAAATAATAACAGATTATTTTCCTGAGCTGAGTAAATCCATTTTTTCCTGATTGCATTTTTATAGTTTTAATTTCTTTTATAATGATCATTGCTGTTTTTATTGGCTTGTAGTTGGACTTTTGTGTTCTTTTCCCTGTTTTAATTCTAATCCTGTGCCTCTAATGCCAACGATATAGTGTCATTAATGCATTCATGTGCCATATAATTAAGAATTGGAGCACAAGAACCTAGATTGGTGCACCACCTGTGGATTTGGAGTCCTGCTTGTCCCTTTCCTGTCACGACAGGAAGTTTATCCTGGAAAACAGATTGTTTACGATGGACGTTTGTTGGACTTTCTCATCTTGTCCTTCAGCACCCTCAGTCCTCCGACTCCCTCCGTCGGTGCCAGGAACATAAAAGATTCTGTAGTTTTACAGCTCTGGCTGCTCGTCTCATTATTCTAATGGAGGGGGCTTTTTAGCGCGACGCATGTCTGAGGCAGATTTCCTGCTAAATGGAGCCGCACCAAATAAAGGCTGAAACCCAAAATATTAACCTTGTATGAAACTGCAGAGTTTAAATCTGTGTTTGCAGTTAAATTACATAAACACTGTAATTAGCACTGTTGCCTGCATAAACATTAGCAAAACACACCACTAGCAAGTGGTATTTGTAGAAGTTTTGCTGCAGTTTCTTGAATCTTTCCTCCTCCCGGCTGTTTGTCACGCACAGAAGCACCTTCCTGGAGCCGGGATGACTAATCTCCAGAGGTCAAAAGGCCACGCGTCTGATGTCTAGACAGCATCCTCCAGACAATATGACACTGTACCCCCTGATGGTGTGATTACAGGTTTACATGTGTGTGCAATAGACAAGCGACAAGGTGCGGACACGGAGGTGCAACACTGATGGATCTGATTTTCTTGTTTTTTACTCTGTAGGGCCAGCGAAAACTTGGACGTACCATTAAAAATTCCCCCAATCTATGAAAAATTCAAATTTCATTCTCCTCCCTCTGCTGTCTCCTCCAAAGATTTGCTGTAATCAGCCCAGCGGTTGCGTAATCTTGCTAACCGGCTTAGCGAGAGACAGAGGAGACGTTGTTACGGCACCGAAGGTGGTAATTATTAATGAATTACTCCCAATTAAAGCTCCACCGGCCATGCCTGCACGAGAAAAGTGCCATAAAGGAGCCAGCTTCTGTGCAGTGCTCTATGTCCTCTGCAGGGCTTCCTGAGCTCCAGGCACAACCATTGTCAATAAGACAGCAAGGAGAGAAAACAAGCTGAGCAAAAACCGACTGTTGGTTCAACCCGCTGCTGGAGAGGCTGTGGGTCACTAGGATCTATGGTTCTGTTGTTTTTTCTAATGTATGCCTGATATAAGCATGAATTTAAAGAGAGCCCTGTATTCCAGATTATAATGTGACTGCCGAGGCTGCGCTAGAAACCGACAAAGACTCTGCGGCCAAACAGCATCGAGTATTTATCTGAAAGCTTGGAGGCAAAAAGGTTAAAACAGACTTCATTGAATTACTGATGTGGCTTAATAAAGACTGAAAACAGACGTAATGGCCGCTGCACTAACAGATTACTGAAATCAGTCAGCTGAGTCCGGGCCAATTACCCCCCCCCGAAAAGAACAGAAGTAAACATGTGGAGAAGCTTTCTCGGTTTAACAGAAACGTAAATACTCAACATTAAATCAGGACTTAAACTGGCATTTCTGTGGCTGCTGACGGGTCGGTTTGGTCACACGAGGTTCCGGTAAAAGGACAACACACCAGTAAATTCTGCTGGGCTGAACTGAGAGAGACAGCTGGACATTCTTCATGCTTTTAGCTTTAATTAGCTAATGTTTCCGGGCTACATCAATAACTCTGAATGAATGACGACGGCGCGACAGGACGGGGAGGGAGCCGCGTGGTCACCGTTCGGTTTGACGTCTCCGAGATTAAATTCTGGTTATCTGATTATCTTGAACGGCCCGGGTTTGCTCTCGGTACCCCGCTGGTTTTGATCCAAAGCTCATTTCTTCGGTGCATTTCTGGTTGCTGTTGAGAGGCCGCTGTCCTGACCTTCCTTTTCTCAACAAATGCTCCTCATTGGCGACGCTCCGGCACTGTGACAACTGCGTGATATTGCTTTTGACCTGCGAGTGCGCGGAGAGAAAATCGACTCCGGCCTCCTGCGGCGTGCGCTGCCGAAACACGAGAGGCTCACCAAGATTTTAGCGTAGCGTTATTAACCACAAAGAACTGGTTTTATTTCTCCTCCGGCGGTTCAGGTTTGCATTGTTGCGCCAAACAGTCGATCGGCTGCAAATAAAAAGCTCTCTGGGCGACACAATTCGCTGGGCTCTTTGGGGGCTGATTCAATGGAGGACGTTCATCGTGGCTTTCGGTAATCAGAGTTGGCCGACATTTCCTCATGAGGTCCAGCTCTACTATAAAAGTCCATCTTGAGAATGGCTTTGTAAGTACATCTTGGACCCAATCCATTTTTTCCGTTCCACCAGCCATCGTGGGTCAGGGAAAAAAAAAACCTATTATATCCAAACAATTGTGCACAAATGTGGCTTACTAGCTCCGACTTGCACGATCCCTGGCCAGACATCCGCATTGCCTGATAGGATTGGATAAATGAAGCAGTGTCAACGAGACAAAAGCTATGAAATGAGGACAACAGACAAGAGAATAATTTGGAAAGAGATGCCCAAATGTAGGTCTGTGAGCCTGTCTGTGGTCAGACAGTCACAGTCGATAAGCCAACCAGATCGCCTTCCTATGTTCCCTTTGATGTCTGTACAGAAACGGTACCAGGAATACTGGCGCATCGCTGTCTCACATTCTGAGGGGCTCAAATCCCAGGTAAACCGGGGGATGGCGGCGGTCTCAAGTGAAAACAGGTAGCTTCCTTCACGGCAGGCTGTTTGATCGGAAACGGCGATTTCAGTCGCTGAAAACGGCGCTGAAAACAGGTTATACGGCATAAACGACCCCTTTTCCAGACGTTTGAGACGATCGACAACAAGACACATTGGGCCAGACAGGAAGTGTCTGCACGCGTGTGTTTTTGTATCACGCAAAAAAACAGCGCCCCTAGGGGCCTGGCATGGAATAGACAGCATTTTTACAACATGTATTTGGCATGTTGGCAAACAGCAGGTGTGAGGAGCGTATGAAGGAAAGAGGATAGAGGAGGACATTCTTGCCTCCTGTGGTGTATTCAAGTACAGGTTCTCACATCTCATTCCATATTTTTGAGGCAAATATTGAGTATAATAGTTTTTTTTAACAATTCCAGCTGCATCACAGTTTTCCTCAGGCGAGTTTCACTTTAGATGAAAGAAATCTAATTTGTACTTTGTGCCCTGGATATTATTGTTGACTTGAGAAGGTGGAGGCATATCCAAACAGGAAGAGAAACCCAAGATAAAGGGAAGGAGGAAAGTGAGGAATAACGCTGAAATGGGACCTGATGAAATGATGAAGAGTGGATGGAGTAAATGGAGAAGAGAGAGCTGTGTGAGGATCATCAATGAGTGATGAGGAGGGAAGACGGAGGAAAATCAAGAGGAAAACAACCACAGTGGGATGAAGGGCGCTGCCTGGGTTTCACTCTGATGCACAAAACAATCACAAGCCAAGCGCCTCGTTCTCCATCTATCTGTCTATCTGGGAGTGGAGGAGGAAGAAAGAGGGAGAGGGAGGGAGAAGTGCTGGAGAGAGAGCGAGTGAAGCTTGTTATAAAAAAAATAAATAAAAAAGTGCTCACCCACACGGGTCAGAGCCCAGCGAGATCGCAAACCAAAAAAGACAATAAGGACGGGAAAGTTTTCACTCTGTCAAAGGCTCCAGCAGCTCTGATGTAATAATAACCAGAACTCTCGCAGAACCGGAACACGGGGGGGTGAAAAATCAAACACGCTGCCTTTTCATGCCAAAAAAAGCTCTCTGCAGGTGAACAGGTACTATCCAAACACACACACACACACACACACACACACACACACACACACACACACGGTCCTGTCTATTGGTGGAGTTTGTAGATATTTCCAGGGCTCGATGCTAACGCTATCAGGTTGGAGCTAAATGAAACCACGTTTTGTGCCGCCACAGTTTTTCCAGCTGAAACGTTGCCAGGTTACCGAGGATTGATTCAAGCTTCCATGGCGGATTAGGAAAGCAACTTCTGTCAAGTGCAGTCGTTCGGTGACAGGATTTCCGCTCTTCCCGCCCGCCCGGCTGGTGCAGTTGACTGGTTGATGGAGTCAAATGGACGGTGGACGTTTGAGAAATGACCCGAGGAGGCGGGAAAGATGCCCCAGGTGCGAACCGTCCAATTAAGAAGTCGAAGAGTTTGCAGCAAAAGCAAAATATCTCACCATCCCATCAGGAGGTACGCACTGATACTGGTGACCAGTCTGAGTCTGAGCTCCGGGGTTCTTAGTGTGGAGCTGCTGCTCCGGTCTGTTTTCAGCCCCCGTCCCCCGATAAACCCCCTGTTTGAGCAAAGATTCCTGTGAAAGCCTCCACTCAGACTGGTTTTGTTCCATCCCTCTCATCTCTTCTCTCATGTTCCTCGTGTTGGGATTCTCCCATCGACTGTTTATGCAAATGTTTGCTTTCATCATCCAAAATGGGCTCTAGGAAGGAAAGAAAATACCAGGCGTGCTAAACCAAACCCCAACCACCGGGGAGGCTAATGCAGGGGGAGACGCAAACAAACACAGTTTGAACGCACCGTTGGAGGATGTGTGTGTGTGTGCGTGTGTGTGTGGCGCCAGTGCTTGACACATGTCGCTAAAGAGTGATGAATTAGGAGACTTGGACAAAAAAGTGAGGTGTGAAATGAAACTCTGGCCTGTAACGTCACGGAAGGTCTGACATTAATTAAACCTGTTCTGTTGTTTGTGTTTAATAAATGATCACACTGGTGCATCGGCAAACTGTTGCAAGAAAGAGGTGTATTACGCTGGTTTATGAATAATATACAGAATGCCCTGCAGAGATAGATTCAAGGTGGTATTCTTAACATTTCTGTGTGTGTGTGTGTGTGTGTGTTTCTAAAAGGTTTCCCCATCCATTTCAAAATCTTTCAAGTGTTTCCCCCTCTATGTGTAGTGATACTCTTCTCTTTAAATGTCAGCCATAACATCAAGCTGCTGCTGCTATAACACTTGCTCGCTCCCCCCCCCCCCCCCCTCTCATGCACACACACAGGGATCTCTTTAATTATTCTTAATTTGAAGTGCAAATATACTCAAGCAACAAACTTAACAGAACCCAGAGAAGTCATTGTTACCCCTCTCTCTCACACACACACATATATACGCACACACACCTTTTCTGCACCCCCTCTTTCTCCAGTATTAGTCAATAGTCAGGATACATAAACCACCCACCAGTCACCCAAAGCATCTCCCGAGCAAACTTCTCTCTCTCGTGCGCCTTTCTTTCTTTCTTTTTCTCTCTCTACTGCAACAACACAACCTGCAACAGCAGCTTCAGCCTTCACAGCATCCACATCGGCATCACACACACACACACGCACACACTCACAATAAGCGCAGCGAGTTCAGCTCCAGACTGGGCATCCATCACATCCATAACAGAGCAGCATCATCAGCTGCACCACCTCCAGCTCGTACATGTGGGAGTGTTGCACGGTGCGTTTGTTGCACGGTGCGTTTCTCCCGCGGAACGCAGCAGATTCGGGAGGACAAATCCGTTATTCGTCTGGTTTAATCACATCGGAGAAGGGAAAAAGTCTCCCAGATGTGATTTGAGCAGCTGGGATTGTCTCTCCAAGCACCCCTGTTACGTTAGAACTTATATCCTACATTGTGGTTGAGGTTTTAATTTGGAAAAGGGGGGTTATGAAAGGCAGGAGAGCCTCGCGCCCGGGCTGGTCAGCCGGCCTCGGCCGCGCGCTAACAGCTGCAGTTAATTAATCAATTACCGACGCTCACAGGTGTTCAGTTCGCGCCTTTTAATAGCTTTAAAAAACAGGTTTTACAGAAACAAAACTGTCGCTGTGAGTGTTTCTTACCTTTCTCCGGAGACGGCCACGATGAAACAAACGCGTCTTTCCCCACAAAATGTACGGGTTTAGTCCCCTCTCCCGGGGCTCTCGCGCACCTCGCGTACGACGGGCACCTCTCTCTTCTTTTTTACTCTTCTCTCCGCGTCTCTCCGTCCCTATTTCTTCTTCTCTCGCGGGATTTTCTTCCTCCCCACCACCGTCTTGTTCTTCACCTCCACCACCTCGTCCCTCTCTTTTCTCTCCCTCTCTCTCGCGCGCTGCGCGGGATCAGCTCGTATTCATCCACGCGCCTCTTGGGCAGAGACGGAGCTGCTCGCGGTGCTGATGCTGCGTCTCCGCGCGGCTCATCCTGATGCGGAAACAGCGCAGGACGTGTGCGTGTTCCTGCGTCGGCGCTGAAGCTACAGGTGATCCACCAGATGTATTTTATTCCGGAGCGCAGTGACGCTCCCTGCGCCACATCGAATCGATCCTCTCTCTCTCTCCCTCTCTCTCTCTCCCTCTCCTTCTCTCTCTCTCTCTTGAAATACGCTCGACTGACTGCTTTATGTAACAGTCAATTTACATATCATTTCCCAAACTACGTCATTTTCTCAAGTGCCCCACTACAGTTTTGAGGTCATGGCCGGTCTGCATCAAACTGAGGCCCACATCCTCATGCACCAGACCTCAAGTCTTCCCCAAACCCAAAAGTATGAAATCTAATCGTTATTATTTCATTATTATTGATTCATTCATTTGATGGCACTTGGGGACAAGGTGAGGAGAACGGTTAGTGGAGTGGAGGTGGAAATGTGGAGTTAGCGCTCTGAGGACTTGTGGAACCCCTGGATTCCATAGAACAACCCAAACTCTATTCTAAGCCTTTGCCACGTCTTCTCTCCTCCAGTGGTTCTCCAAAGGAGGAATCATCGGGGCTTTGGCCCAAAGCCTTTGGGGGTAAAGACGTAACAAATCCAATCAGCCCATAATGGCGGTGATGTAACTGGAGTAGCTCAGTGACGCTCACATGGGTGAGCATGATCGAATCAATGGCGTCAGAAGAGTACTAATGTTGCCGAAGCACAAGGTGTGCAGCTCACACTCACCGTTCAAACTGTAAGCTTGTCCGGTGCTGAATGTTCCAATTGGAGTGAGTGTGTGTCTGTGGGCGTGGGAACACATAATCCATCAGAACAAACACACACACACACACACACACACACACACACCTGGTGCCCTCGTCGCTTCTGGATGGCGCGTCTGTTTGTTCTACTCTGTGTGTGGGAGTCAGTATCCATGGGACACCTGATTCAATTACAGAATCATCACGAGGAGACAAATAGAAGAGCGGAGGAAAGCTAGGAGACTGGTAAGGAGGCAGGGGGTGGAAGAGAGGGAGGAAGTGAAGATCGGGAAGAGTGAGAGACCAGAGATAGGAGGAGGATTTAAACAGGGTTGAGCTGTTCCTTTAGACATTTTTGCTGTTGTTGTAACCTTTGATTGTACGCATGCTAATCAGCTATGCGCCCCTCTGCTTAACTGCCCCTGGGGTCCACTCAAAGGGCCACGAGCTCGATGTCTTCAGCAGAGGGCAGAGATTGCGGCGGGTGACTCAGAACCACGAGTCTCCTCTACATAACACCATTAATCTGGTCGCGTGGGGATAGAAGCCTTTGCCGGGCCAATTCGGATTAGAAAGGGCTCTTCTTTCTTTCTTCCCCTTCTCTATCTTCTTTTTGTTCTGTCTGTCTCTTACTGGGGGGGGGGGGGGGGGGGTTAAAAGACCAAGTTGTCCAATTATGGCAAAGTCACCTTACCCTGCCCAGACCACCAGATCATCGCGACCCCATATTGTGCTCGTGCTCAGCTGAGTTTATCTTTGCAAATGTGATTAAACTTCTTCACAGACATTTTAGACTTATTTGAGGCTCATTAGGAAATTCCTGATGTGGTTAGAATTTACCTCCGGCTGCACAGGGCATGACACCCCATCAGTGTGGCTCCAGATTGGGATGCGGGAATACAGATGAGGCTGGACGGGAGTTGGGGAGAGGGAGATGAGTGCTCGTTCAATATTTAATTTCTGCAGTTCCACCAAGCTGTTCTGGAAGCTTCAAAATCACCTGCAGCAACGTGCTCATCCACATGTGAGGAACACCTAAATGTTACCATGGAATTAATAAGGGGATTACAGCAATAGATTAACACCAATTATCATGGCTTCCTATTTTACTGAATATGATATAAAAAATATGATAAAAAGTTTTTTTAAGTGTTGAATAAAAATGTTATTCATTCATAATTTTTTAATATGAGGAAGCATCTTTAATTCCAATATCCAAATTGCTTTTCCTGTGACTCGCTTACAGAACGCTGGAGGGCGACAAAGCATCAGAAATCTGCGCATGAAAACTTTGAGAAAGATGACGTCTGAGTTTCAGATTAACAACATCCTTTTTAAAAGCAAAATGACAAGCAAACAAGCAAAACTCACCGGTCTTATCACTGAGAGAAAAGAATAATCTATATAAATCCCAAACTTCTACTTGGCTCTGCTCATCTTCCACACTGGGTGGCTGTTCTGGAGCTACTCTACAGCCACCCTAGTGGTTGTATGGCAGAAATTTAGATACTATAACTTCAGTATGAATGCGGAGCGGACCTGGTACTTTTCCCACCAAGTACCCCCACCCGACCCCTTTCAGGCTCTGAGGCACGGTATTTTCCCCTGTCTGTACAGATACAGCAGAGGCATACAAACGCTGCTCGGCAGACAGAACCAGAACGCCACCATCAGCACCATGCACCCTTTATTGGTTCCCAACACTGTCGCAGTATGCAATGCCATGCAAGTCACCGTCCCTATATATTTCACATACATGGCACCTGTTATAGCCGCAATGGTGACATATGCCCTCTTCTTCACTTTGTCAACCTTCCTCCTGTTTCCAGACACTTCACTCAGCCTAGGGCGAGCAAGAGCATGGAGCACAGAGAGTGAGCAGTAGGATATAACAGTTAAGCCAGCGGCAAACAGCAGCAAGTAGGGTACCGTGGGTATATTGTCGCTGTACAAATATGAAAAAACGAAATTTAGCACAGACACCAGCCAAACAAAACCAATCACGGTATTTCTGGCCAAGACACCTCTTTCTGTTTTCAGGTTGAGGTAGGTGAGGGGATGCATGACTGCCACGTATTGCTCAACACAGGTCAGACAATGAAACAGGAGTCGACCGTGATAAACCAGGTATATCGCAGAGATGCCCATCTTCATCAGTCCATACTGGGACGTGTATATACCAAGGCAGTACATTACAGATGCAAGCAAATGGATTGGCTCCAGGGCGAGGATGTTGTAGGTGAGTAAGTCGCAGTTGCTGATCGTTGTTGCAGCTGACGCTCGCTGCCTCTGCCGCTGGATCCCATGGACAAGCACGAGACAACTGAGGGGAACGACGAAAAGGAAGGAGGTGCAGGTGAAAGTGAGGAACAGCAGCGTGCTAGCACTGGATTTGGAGCAGTGTATGAAGTTCGGATTTGAGAAGGTGCTGAGGAAGCTAGAGGAGGCGTTGCTGTCATTGAAGGTAGATAGGTAAGACGGAGCTGTGCGGAGAAACAAGAGATTGGGAAGAAGTTGCGTTCATACCTACGACATCAGACATTTTGACATAAATATGGGCATATTGATACGGGTGTCACGTAGCCTTTGGAGACATTTCCCATTTCGGTTTCCCAAAAAAACACTTCAAAATCTTTAACACACGCCGATCGTGAAGAGCACAAGAAGTGCTGACCTTCATCTATGTCTAAGGACCTGGAGTTCACCATGCTCGGCTGATTTGTGGGGTTGTTCTGTGGGACACTGACAGCTGTAAGAGAGGAGAACACCTCTTAATTTATCATTAGCGCTATTTGTACTTGCAAAAAGACTAATGAAAGGCACCGACCTTTTATTTCGTCCCAACTGTTGTCCGGCTTCCCTCGAGTGTTCACTCATGGGCCGCTGCCCTCCAACCACATGTGGGATGTTTTTTATTTTTTGCATACAGCAAAAACAATAATGTAATGAGATCGTGCTATACGACAGCATGCAAATATCACATTTTCAATTAAAACAGAAAGAGCAGGCAGTGAACCCAGACTGAAACCCGAATCACGACAAGGGACTGAACTCAGTAACCTCCTTTCACTTTGGTTCGCGAAGAAATCGAATACAAAACAGTACATTTACTCAAGTACTGAGGTTCAGGTACGTTACCACTATATACTCATCAAATTACACAGGGAATTAAGAAGATTTTTATTATATTTTTAATGATTTTTCATTTTAAATCATAATATGGACTTAAACTGTAAAAATGTCTGTGCTGACTGTTCGAGCTGTGATGCGACGCCCTCAGTTGCAAAAAAAAAAGTGCCACCCTGAATGTCATAACTGACTAAAGTATTTCAGAGCAACATTTCTTCACATTTCTTTGGGAATTTATCTTTGATTTATCTTTGAATATGGTCATCACTAATAAGTCATCAAGTGTTTTTACAAAAACCTATTTGTCTCCTGTCAGGTTCTGGTGAGAGGATTCAAATAAATTATTGGTAGGCAAATCATACTCCTCCCAGAGCACCTGTGTTCGTTATTGTGTTTTTAGAGGCAGTGCGTTATACTTTCAGCGGACCTTGGGGTCACCCGTGGATTTAGTCATTAACCATAAAAACATGCTAATGTTCGATTAAAGCTAGTAAATACTGCTTCTAGTATTTATGTTAACATCATTGTCACTTGTTTGTCACTTTTCTTCTTTTCCTTTGGGTTTTATAAGTCTCATTTCAATTGATATTTCTCACCAAAACCCTTAAAATTGATATGACGTATTGAGGTTTGCACCTTACAGCTTGGGTTTACTTACCCAATATAAAATATGGTAATTACATTCAGCTTGAAATGTTGTTAGATTAAAAACTTACCTTAATTTGTTGTTTCTATTTCTCTGACAGACATGTCTGTGAACGGCCCCTCTCAACCTAATAAGTCCTTCAGCACCAGTGAAGGCAGCTTTTTTTTGTGCTACATGACTAACCCATTCAACCATATATACATTGCATACATCATCATGACGTTCATCCTCATTTTACCTTTCCTTATACTTGTCCTGTACTTGGGCCTCCAACGATGGCAGCAGCACTCTGCAGAAGGGACAACTAACGCAGACATCTTCACCTTCCACTTGGCTATCATGGAGGTGGTCGGGATCTTTGGGTCTATAGTGTGTTGTACTGGTATTTTTAAATGGGACTTCAACCTTTTGATGACTGGGATATTGATTTTCAACTTAACTTGGTATGGTGAGACTTACTTTCACATCCTGACCTGCATGGAGTGCTACCTGGCTGTGGTTTACCCCATCAGATACCAGATCCTGAGGAGAAAATGGGGGATCACAGTCAGAAAAATCAGCCTTGTGTGTACCTGGCTTCTTTCCTCTGCAGGAATAGGTATTATGATAGCCAGTGAAATCTTTGCAGTAATGGACATCGTTGTCTGTATTCTCTGCTTTGTCATAATGTTCTACTGCGGTATTTCTGTTGTCTACACTCTGGGGAAAAAGTCCCGGGAAAAAAGTGGTAACAATGACCGGGGTTGCCAAACTAAGGTAAAGGCTTACCATATCTTCCTGACCATGATAGCGATGCTCTTATTGAGGATCTCTCTGAGTATAATTTGGTCAAGTTTTAACCTAAGCAAACAACATCTTTGTCACACAATCATATTCGAAACATGGCTAAGTCTCCCCGGTAGGCTAGTGTTACCTGTACACTTCCTGCACAGAGCAGGAATATTTTCATGTCGTAAGAACGATGAAAAATGAGACAGTTTAGATTTTTGTTGCATGCAAGTGAAGTAAATATAGAATAATCTTATGTAGAATTTCTATTTTGGGACAAAAAAAACTCAAACACATTGGTTATATTGATATAGTGCTAGATTTTCCATGCTGTACATTACATATGTTTTCTACAGGTTTGTTTTTATTATAATTTGATTGCAAAATTAATTATGTAACTCAATAGTTTAGGTGTGACTCCGTCTGACGTACAGTTAAATTTGTGGAGGTACATTTTGGGAACATTTATCAGCATACAACAGGGAAAGTGGAGTTATGATCATGGCTTTAAAAGGATGTGACATTAAGTGTTGAGTTTTCCAGCGCCAACGGGAGCTTCACGATCACTCTGAGTTTTATGCAAATAAACAATTTGGGTGTGAAAACTAGACAGCGGTGGAAAACTCCAGCATTTGAGTCAAGAAAGTTGCAACGACAGCAAGGATTTTTAAGGTTGGTCTCCAAATTTCCTTTAAAATGCTACAATGTATGTTTGCAATTTAATACATAACAATAGAATTAATCATTTCAAAAAGGTTTCTCAGTAGGTTGTAATGTCTTAAAAGTCTGTACTGAATTTCGCTTTAGCTTTAGTGAGTGGGGGCCACTGTACTTATCAATACCCATAAAAGAATGGAATCATAGTTGCTTTTTAGACAGCAGGAACTCAACTCTTTGTCTCTGAAGAACAGATTTTAAGAATCTAAGAATCTTAAGAATCTTTCTCACCTCAGATGCTCTTTGAGGGTACCGTATTTTCACAACCATAAGGCGCGCCGTATTATAGGGCGCACCTTCAATTAACAGCCTATTTTAGAAATATTTTCATACACAGGGCGCACCGTGTTATAAGGCGCATAGCATAGAAACTGCGTAGTGCCTGTGGTTTCATGACGCGTTCACTAGATCGAGCTGCGCTAAAAGGAATGTCAATAAAACAGCCAGATAAGTCAGTCAAACTTTATTAATAGAATACAAACCGTCGTTCTAACAACTCTATTCACTCCCAAAACGAATAAACAGCTGTTGTATTATTTTTCCTGAGTGACGTAGTGTTTTCGCGTAACACAGTTCGTTTAATAACAGCGAGTTATAACAGGCAGTGCAACATTTTTATCACAAGTGGATAGTGGAGTTTAATAAATCTTCGATTTAGTGCAACATTTATCACGTAGTACCGTTGCGGTAAATCAAACGTTAGTGCAAACACAATATACGGTAACTCGAACTCTCGAAGTAGTGCAAAGCGATAGCAATAGCAATATAACAATAGCAATATAACAACGTTGTTCAAACGGTAATTTCCATATTCACAGTATGACCAGCCTTGTTAAGTTGTAAACACACAAAAGAAACACGTAAAGCTCACTTTATCAGTTCATTCCTCATCCAGGAATCCCTCGAATTCTTCTTCTTCGGTGTCCGAATTGAACAGTTGTGCGAATACGGTGTCCAACATGGCTGGCTCCGTCTCGTCAAAGTCGTCATCAGGGTCGGTGTCGCTGGTGTTGTCCGGCATTTCAGTGACAATCCCTGCCTTCCCGAAAGCTCGGACCACGGTCGATGCCCAGGCATTTACGATCCACTGGCAGATAGTGACGTATGACGCTCGGCGCCGTCTCCCCGTCTTGGTGAACGTGTGTTCGCCGTTCGTCATCTACCGCTCCCACGCAGTTCGCAGTCTAGTTTTGAATGCCCCGTTGACACCAATATTTAGCGGCTGGAGTTCCTTTGTTAATCCACTTCTTGCTTTGTTTCCTCGGAAGCTCCGTTGAGTCTTCTTTACCTGGCGCAGGTCGTCTTGTTGCTTCCTCCACTTCCGCACCATTGATTCGTTCACGTTAAATTCTCTTGCCGCTGCTCTATTTCCGTGTTCAACTGCGTGACTGATAGTCTTCAGTTTGAACTCTGCGTCAAAAGTGCGTCTCCTGCAAGGAGCCATTTTGGGGTCTTTACAGACAGAAATGGTTTGGGACTGAATTTACTGCTGTTACCTCGGCCACGCCTACTGACTACGGTAGCCGCGATTAACCAATATTACCGTAATCCATACAAAGGCGCTCCGGGTTAAAAGGCGCACCGTAGATTTTTTAGAAAATTCTAGGCTTTTAGGTGCGCCTTATAGTCGTGAAAATACGGTAGTCATAGGGATCTTGTGGCCTCTCTCACGTCTTTTTGCACAGTCAGGTGATGAGGATTTTTTGTGTGTGTATGTTTTAATAAAGTGTTTAACATGGAGCCAGGCAAAGTTTAATGATCTGGTAATGTTTCTTTCATTGTCTGTTTTTATTGGCTCACATTCGGCACTGCCAAAACTAAAATATTTTGTGTCCCCCTTTCAGATGCCTGTGGGCTGTCCCTTTTATTATGATTCCCTTAACTTGCCCTCCCGTAACATCTCCTTTTCTTTAAATGTACAATGCCTTGTCATCAGACCAAGCTCTATTGTGTACTCCGTATTCTTCATGATAAATGTAGCCATCCTCATCCCAACCTGTACCTGCATATGCTACCTTGGGATCCAACAATGGCACCAGCAGCGCTCCATCTCCTCAGCCTCAGCGAAGAGCCACACGGACATTTTAACGTATCACATGGTGGTCATAGAACTTTTTGGGGTTGTGGGATTCATCTTCTGCTGTTACGAGGTCTGTTGTAACATTGACATTGTGATAGTGGGTTACTATATCTGGACCTTCTCATGGTTCGGAGAGACATTCTTTCACCTCCTGATCTGCTTGGAACGCTATCTGGCTGTCGTTCACCCCATCACTTATCGGAGCCTGAGAACAGAGCGAGGGATAAGAATCAGAAACATCAGCATCGGAAATGCTTGGCTGCTTTGCTT
Organism: Takifugu flavidus; assembly: GCF_003711565.1. Lineage (NCBI taxonomy): Eukaryota > Metazoa > Chordata > Actinopteri > Tetraodontiformes > Tetraodontidae > Takifugu > Takifugu flavidus. The sequence continues at coordinate 7,405,756 of NC_079522.1, forward strand.
TGTGGGAACAATTCTCATAACAGAAGAAATGGTCTTTATTAGGCTTACTTCATGGATCGCCTTTTTAACCTTGTTTGTCATCTCCTTTTGTACCCTTTCGGTCCTTTGTATTCTGATTCGTCCTGGCCCAGGAAAACAGTGTGGGAAAAGGGGAAGGTTGGACCAGTCTAAAAAGAAGGCCTTTATCGCCCTTATATCCATATTAGGGAGCATGTTCCTGAGGTGTCTTTGGAATATAACTTGGTCTGGTTTGAACGAGATGGTGGTCATGAACGAGTGTTTTGTGATGATGTTTGGAACTTGGTTTAATGCGCCGTGCACACTGGTCATACCTCTGCTGTATCTGCAAAAAAACAGAGCATTTTCATGCTGTAAATGCAACAGCAGTTGACGATTTGCTATTAATTCAATCATATCTGCAAGAGTAAAAATCTGACATCCTGATTTGTCTGTGTACATTGAGCTGAATAATAAACCTGTTTTGAAATATTGACATTCTTTATTTTAAACAATGTTTCATTTCAATTCCTACTTGATGGATTAGTCTGTTTTACATTGTTCAATAAAGAATCAGAATCATGTTCATTTGCCGTGTATATGCAAACATAAAAGGAATTTGGTTGATAGTACTTTCACTCCCCTGTGTATGCACGCATGCGTATACACATTAGACACATATACAATGCACACATAAAGGTATAAAAGTGGCTGATGGCGAAAAGATACTTAAATGGTAGTGAAATTAACACTGAGTTTGCAGTGCAGATAAGATGACTAAATACTAGGTTTTTATCAAAGTGTTGGCCTGTAGGAAAAAAAAGTTCTTGTGTCTGGTTGTGACCTGAAGGGCCTTCCAAAGGAGAATGGTAGGAACACATTGTGTGACATTGTGCGACACTAATGATCCAGTGTGACCTGTGCTGGAGGTGTTTTTCTGACATTTCCTGAGTCTTCAGGCCTGGCAGCTGCTAAACTTTTGTAGGCCTTAAGCATCATGGGTCATATCACCTCACCCCACTAACCGCAGGTTCCACTCAAACCTTTTCTTTTTATTTTAAAAGTGAGATTAAATAATCATAAGAAATGTATATACTAAGATATATAATAAAAACTTCAGAATTACACAGAAATTAGGAATGTGTACCTCTGCCACCAACTCTCTCTAATACATGTATGTTCAGCAGAACCCCCCTCCCCTACCCACACAAATTAAAGTGCAAGAACATAGTAATGAAAAGATTGGTGCCTTTGCCACATTTATTTAGTACAAAAAAAAGACTTAACATGTTTTTTTTAAAAACCCAAAGTAGTTCATATTATGTGTAATATGTCTTTTTCAGATTTCCAAAAATCCTTGTTTCAACAACAACCTTTTTCTAGACTTCACATCCATTTACTTGAATAAAACACTGACATCAGATTCCATGACAATTGGACAAGGCGTCATCATTACCAAACTCTTTATTACACGCTGTGTCCCATTATTGCCGATATCGTAATTTGTCTCTCTGGGTCTACAAAGATGATGCCAATATTTTGTCCGCATGCCAGCGACACTGAGACTCGACCAAGGTAAAAATGCAACTCAATTCCATGACATCAGTGTTGTCATCCTACAATGTGCTCGTGGAAACTGCTACTGTGGTTCCAAAAATGAGGAGGAATGTGCATCTGTAGGTAGGAAGCGAAGAGGACATGCAAGGGTGAAGAACTAAGAGTAGGGACTCTGAATGTTGGGAAAGGTGGAAGGCAGATAAACAAGGAGATTTAGAAGAGAATGTCATCTTGTATAGAGAAGGTTCATTTATAGATATTAGCGACTGCAAATTACAGTGTGACGGGGTGCAATTTGGACCCAAATGCAAACAGGTTTGGCAACAGGAGGTCAGGCAGATAAGTGCTGGAGAGTCTTACATGGAAACATTGAAGAACAATCTGGCAAGGATTGAGGGTGCAGGGGAGGCTTATAATCCGGGCTGATTGGGACTTGGCTGCAGCTGTGCTTGCAGGTGAGTGGAGTTGAGCTGACGGGGTGGGAGTGGCTGGCAGGTAGAATGGAAAATTACTGAGGCAGAGGGACAGGAAGGAACTGGGGGAATGGAGCTGTGACATACAGAAGTGGTACAGAGCCAGACAGCATAAAATAGAGTGAAATGAAAAGGACAAAGACAACCTCAAGAAGTCAGGGAAGCTAAAAATGAGAGACTTTTATATGGGTTTTCATCGGGGTATGAGATAGGCTTTGGGTGTTCAAGAGGTCATTCCATGAATTCACAAATACAAGTTTAGGCCAGCACTTTGTGTCTCACCTGAAAGGAAATTAGATGTATAGAAAGGGGTAGCTAAGTGTGCCTTTTAACATAAATGTAAATATATGACATGGTGCTAAGAGAGAAACAAGGGCAGCATATGACCTAATCTGGCATAAAATTAATGTTGCAAGACAATGGTGAGTTGAGATGCAGGAGAAGTTGAGAGGGATCAAGCAGGAGGGTTGGGTGGAAAAGAGGTGAAGAAGGATGAAAAAGCTAGTAGAGAAGGTGGAGGCAGAGAAAAGTGTCAGTTGTGACATGTAACAGAGAGTAGCGTTGGAGCTGAATGGTGGCATTCGACTGAATACATCAGCATCGTCATTGGACCCTGATGCAAATTCTACCTTTTCTAAAGAGAGAGAGAGCAAGAGATTAATACATTAGAGAGCATACAGACATCGTCCCCAGACAGGTGACATGCCGCAAGCAGCTCTGATGAGGTTTGTTCTTTATTTGTCTTCTGTTCAAAGTTTCCAATCATGATAGCTGCTGATTCCCTTACGTCGTTCATGTGAGGAACAATGTTACATTGTTTCTTCAGCTGATGTACCTGTTTGCCAATAACATTAGAGGTACTCTGATATCAGAGGTAACACTCGTTTGAAAGGGTCTCAGTGGAGGATGTATTTTTGAGCTTGTGATGATGCGTTTCCATCTGCTATTTTGAACTTAAAAGTTTTGATATTTTGCATTTTTGAATCTTGTCTCAATAGATAGAACAGGTTCATTGGACCCCAGTGAATTTATTTTTCTTTATTGTTTTCAGATGAAGATGATAAATGCCTCCTCATCAAATGGTTCATCCTCTGAAGAAGCCCTCCCTTTTGAAATACAGTGCATCTTCATCAGTCCAGGCTCTGTAAACTTCACTATATTCTACCTGACAAACATCCTACTAATGTTTCCAATGTGTGTCCTGATTCTGTACCTGGGTCTCCAACAATGGTGGCAGCAGCGCTCCACCTCCACAGCAGCAATGATGTGTCACTCAGACGTTTTCTTCTACCACTTGGTTGTCATGGAGCTTGCTGGAGTCTTGGGGTGCATCCTCTGTTGTACTGGCATCCGCGCCACAAGGAATTTCTTTACAATAGGGAACTATTTCTGGAATTTTACCTGGTGTGGAGAGGCATTGTTTCACATCCTCACCTGTCTGGAGCGCTACCTGGCTGTTGTTCACCCCATCACCTACCTGAGCTCCAGAAGTAAACAAGGGATCACAATCAAAAACATCTGCATTGGATGTATTTGGTTTCTCTGTTTTATTCTGACAGGTCTGTTGCCTGCAATGCAAACCTTTATGATAGCCAATATCATTCTTCTGCTTTTTGCCATGTTGGTGCTCTCTTTCTGCAGTATTTCTGTTCTTTACATTCTGATTCGCCCAGGACCAGGAGACAAGCCTGGGAGCAGGGGCATGTCCAACCAATCAAAGAAGAAGGCTTTTTACATTGTCATGAGCATACTGGTGGTGGTGTCACTGAGATTTTCATGTAATATAGTTTATATAGCTTTTTCTTTAGGCTCACACGGTAATTGTCTCGTGGTAAATTTTCTAGTCTGGTTTAATTTGCCCTGCAGTCTCTTCTTACCTTTCCTGTTTTTGCACAGATCAGGAAAATTTACTTAATTTAATTTTGTACAAGCAATACTATTTTGGAACACATTTCTGAATTGGTGTCTGTGTAGTGAAAATATTTTTTTGTTAAAAAAGTGTGTATTGGAAGCAAAATGCAGCCACTGGCAAAAGTCGGCACATTTTAAATGGAGATTTTCAATATCGTTTGGTTGATTTCGTTATATTAAAGAAATATCACATATCAAATTGAAAAGATAATCAAACTGATATCGGAACTGCCTACCTTTTATGTCCATATCAAGCTCATATCCTTGGTAGTCACTGACATCAGCAGATAGACCTCTGATAGACTTGCATCTAACTGTATTTTCACAACCATAAGGCGCACCGTATTATAGGGCGCACCTTCAATTAACGACCTATTTTAGAACTATTTTCATACACAGGGCGCACCGTGTTATAAGGCGCATAGCATAGAAACTGCGTCGTGCCTGTGGTTTCATGACACATTCACTAGATCGAGCTGCGCTAAAAGGAATGTCAATAAAACAGTCAGATAAGTCAGTCAAACTTTATTAATAGAATACAAACAGGCATTCTCACAACTCCATTCACTCCCAAAATGAATAAACAGCTGTTTTATTATTTTTCCCGAGTGACGTAGTGTTTTCGCGTAACACAGTTCGTTTAATAACAGCGAGTTATAACAGGCAGTGCAACATTTTTATCACAAGTGGATAGTGGAGTTTAATAAATCTTCGATTTAGTGCAACATTTTTATCACGTAGTACCGTTGCGGTAAATCAAACGTTGTGCAAACACAATAACTCGAACTCCCGAAGTAGTGCAAAGCGATAGCAATAGCAATATAACAATAGCATTATAACAACGTTGTTCAAACGGTAATGTCCATATTCACAGTATGACCAGCCTTGTTAAGTTGTAAACGCACAAAAGAAACACGTAAAGATCACTTTATCAGTTCATTCCTCATCCAGGAATCCCTCGAATTCCTCTTCTTCGGTGTCCGAATTGAACAGTTGTGCGAATACGGCGTCCAACATGGCCGGCTCCATCTCGTCAAAGTCGTCATCAGGGTCGGTCTCGCTGGTGTTGTCTGGCATTTCAGTGACAATCCCTGCCTTCCTGAAAGCTCGGACCACGGTCGAGACTGATCTATCAGCCCAGGTTTTTACGATCCACTGGCAGATAGTGGTGTATGCTGCTCGGCGCTGTCTCCCCGTCTTGGTGAACGTGTGTTCGCCTTCCGTCATCCACCGCTCCCACGCAGTTCGCAGTCTAGCTTTGAATGCCCTGCTGTGTGGTATGCTGGTGCCACCGTCAGGGACAGACTGTGGCTGCAGCGCGTCGTGCGCGCTGCCGAGAAAGTGATCGGCTGCAGGCTTCCATCCATCCAGGACCTGTATATCTCCAGGACCTGGAGGTGTGCAGGTCGGATCACAGCCGACCCTTCCCACCCTGGTCACAGACTGTTTTCCCCCCTCCCCTCAGGCAGGAGACTACGGTCCATTTGGACCAAAACCTCCCGCTACATGAACAGCTTCTTCCCCTCTGCCATCAGGCTGCTGAACACCAAGTGACTTATCACTTAAGCACCATGTACAGCAGCCAGTCGGACTCACGAACAAAACATTACTCCTGCATTGACCTGCACTATTTCTTACTATTTATGTATATACTGTATATATGTCTTATTTTATTTATCTTATTCTAGTGTTGTCTTCTTTGTGTTGAATGTCGCAGCGTCACACCAAGACAAATTCCTAGCTTGTGTAATACTGTGTATTACATGAACAATGGCAATAAATCTGCTTCTGATTCTGTTGACACCAGTATCTAGCGGCTGGAGTTCCTTTGTTAATCCACTTCTTGCTTTGTTTCCTCAGAAGCTCCGTTGAGTCTTCTTTACCTGGCGCAGGTCGTCTTGTTGCTTCCTCCACTTCCGCACCATTGATTCGTTCACGTTAAATTCTCTTGCAGCTGCTCTATTTCCGTGTTCAACTGCATGGCTGATAGCCTTCAGTTTGAGCTCTGCGTGGTAAGTGTATCTCTTGCAAGGAGCCATTTTGGGGTCTTTACAGACAGAAATGGTTTGGGACTGAATTCCTATTTATCGCTCTTACTGCTGTTACTTCGGCCACGCCTACTGACTACGGTAGCCGCGATGAACCAATATTACCGTAATCCATACAAAAGGCGCACCGGGTTAAAAGGTGCACCGTTGATTTTTTAGAAAATTCTAGGCTTTTAGGTGCGCCTTATAGTCGTGAAAATACGGTATTTGTAAATGTCTTGTTTTTCCAGTTTGTAGAGTTTTCTTGAAAAAATTATCCAATGTGGGATAAATAAAAGAAAAAAGAAAAAAAATGTTCATTATTACTGTCTTCCTAAGTAGGAAGACAGTATAGGAAAGGATTTTCAAAGCCCACCAATAGGATCTTGGATTAATTCTGTGGAGGACATTTGATGACACAAGGTTCTCTCACATGAATGAGGCAACAACTGACAGACATTCAATTTGTGTGTGGTGAGTGTGGTGAGAGAACCTTTCCATCTCTGAGTCAGACTCCGTTGAATCATTGCCAGAGAAACCTGTGATATCCATTGATCAAAAGGTGAACCAAATTTGACAGAAACTTAGATGTGTAAAACACATAGGTCATTTTTATTGTCCTGTAAGGTTTGCACCTTACAGCTTGGGTTTACTTACCCAATATAAAATATGGTAATTACATTCAGCTTGAAATGTTGTTAGATTAAAAACTTACCTTAATTTGTTGTTTCTATTTCTCTGACAGACATGTCTGTGAACGGCCCCCTCAACCTAATAAGTCCTTCAGCACCAGTGAAGGCAGATTTTTTTTGTGTTACATGACTAACCCATTCAACCATATATACATTGCATACATCACCATGACGTTCATCCTCATTTTACCTCTCCTTATACTTGTCCTGTACTTGGGCCTCCAACGATGGCAGCAGCACTCTGCAGAAGGGACAACTAACGCAGACATCTTCACCTTCCACTTGGCTATCATGGAGGTGGTCGGGATCTTTGGGTCTATAGTGTGTTGTACTGGTATCTTTAAATGGGACTTCAACCTTTTGATTACTGGGATGTTGATTTTCAACTTAACTTGGTATGGTGAGACTTACTTTCACATCCTGACCTGCATGGAGTGCTACCTGGCTGTGGTTTACCCCATCAGATACCAGATCCTGAGGAGAAAATGGGGGATCAGTCAGAAAAATCAGCCTTGCGTGTACCTGGCTTCTTTCCTCTGCAGGAATAGCTATGATGATAGCCAGTGAAATCTTTGCAATAATGGACATCGTTACTCCATAACATAACCCATTCAATGAATTAGCACATGTAGGGCAGTATGCAAGTGCACAGCTTTTGCAGATATCGCAGAAGTCCCAACCTGTGGGTGACCGGGGGTGAGCTAATGACCTGAACTTGTTTTTCAATAGATTTGATCAGGTACCCACCCCTCAACCAGCCCAGTCTCCTCTGCTGCTACCCCAGCCACTGTCTGTGCCCCCAATAGACTGTTCCTCCTGTCCCCCCTCCCCTGCTCTCATGAACTTCAGCCCACATATTCCCGACACTTTACACTCTGGCCCATGCCCGTCCCCCCACCAACAACTCCCTGCTCCAGCCTGCTACTGATTGATCTGAGACACATCTAAAACACTGTAACATTATGTGGTGTGTAAATAACTCTGTGACCTTGATTTCAACTTTATTTGCCTCACGGGTCACGGTTTTGACCCGAAGACCACGTTTATACTTTTTTTTGTGCAGCTTACATGGAAATGTGAATAAAAGCAACATTTCACTTTTTCTACTGTTGGGGCCAATTTAGGAAAAGTCATAGAATTTCAAGTTAAAAAAAAATATTGTTTTTGTAAATATCGATTTTTTGGGGGTTTTTAATGCAGTGGCGGGTCATTTTGACCCGAGGACAACAGAAGGGTCTTGTTGTGTTGAAGTCTTGTTGTCTGTATTCTCTGCTTTGTCATAATGTTCTACTGCGGTATTTCTGTTGTCTACACTCTGGGGAAAAAGTCCCGGGAAAAAAGTGGTAACAATGACCGGGGTTGCCAAACTAAGCTAAAGGCTTACCATATCTTCCTGACCATGATAGCGATGCTCTTATTGAGGATCTCTCTGAGTATAATTTGGTCAAGGTTTAACCTAAGCAAACAACATATTTGTCACACAATCATATTCGAAACATGGCTAAGTCTCCCCGGTAGGCTAGTGTTACCTGTACACTTCCTGCACAGAGCAGGAATATTTTCATGTCGTAAGAACGATGAAAAATGAGACAGTTTAGATTTTTGTTGCATGCAAGTGAAGTAAATATAGAATAATCTTATGTAGAATTTCTATTTTGGGACAAAAAAAACTCAAACACATTGGTTATATTGATATAGTGCTAGATTTTCCATGCTGTACATTACATATGTTTTCTACAGGTTTGTTTTTATTATAATTTGGTTGCAAAATTAATTATGTAACTCCATAGTTTAGGTGTGACTCCGTCTGACATACAGTTAAATTTGTGGAGGTAAATTTTGGGAACATTTATCAGCATACAACAGGGAAAGTGGAGTTATGATCATGGCTTTAAAAGGATGTGACATTAAGTGTTGAGTTTTCCAGCCCCAACGGGAGCTTCATGATCACTCTGAGTTTTATGCAAATAAACAATTTGAGTGTGAAAACTAGACAGCGGTGGAAAACTCCAGCATTTGAGTCAAGAAAGTTGCAACGACAGCAAGGATTTTTAAGGTTGGTCTCCAAATTTCCTTTAAAATGCTACAATGTATGTTTGCAATTTAATAAATAACAATAGAATTAATCATTTCAAACAGGTTTCTCAGTAGGTTGTAATGTCTTAAAAGTCTGTACTGAATTTCGCTTTAGCTTTAGTGAGTGGGGGCCACTGTACTTATCAATACCCATAAAAGAACGGAATCATAGTTGCTTTTTAGACAGCAGGAACTCAACTCTTTGTCTCTGAAGAACAGATTTTAAGAAAGTCAGTTTCTTTAGACAGTAAACAGATTTTTGAAGAATCTTTCTCACCTCAGATGCTCTTTGAGGGTAGTCATAGGGGTCTTGCGGCCTCTCTCATGTTTTTTTGCGCAGTCATTCAGGTGATGAGGATTTTTTGTGTGTGTATATTTTAATAAAGCGTTTTAACACAGAGCCGGGCAAAGTTCAATGATCTGGTAATGTTTCTTTCATTGTCTGTTTTTATTGGCTCACATTCGGCACTGCCAAAACTAAAATATTTTGTGTCCCCCTTTCAGATGCCTGTGGGCTGTCCCTTTTATTATGATTCCCTTAACTTGCCCTCCCGTAACATCTCCTTTCCTTTAAATGTACAATGCCTTGTCATCAGACCAAGCTCTATTGTGTACTCCGTATTCTTCATGATAAATGTAGCCATCCTCATCCCAACCTGTACCTGCATATGCTACCTTGGGATCCAACAATGGCACCAGCAGCGCTCCATCTCCTCAGCCTCAGCGAAGAGCCACACGGACATTTTAACGTATCACATGGTGGTCATAGAACTTTTTGGGGTTGTGGGATTCATCTTCTGCTGTTACGAGGTCTGTTGTAACATTGACATTGTGATAGTGGGTTACTATATCTGGACCTTCTCATGGTTCGGAGAGACATTCTTTCACCTCCTGATCTGCTTGGAACGCTATCTGGCTGTCGTTCACCCCATCACTTATCGGAGCCTGAGAACAGAGCGAGGGATAAGAATCAGAAACATCAGCATCGGAAATGCTTGGCTGCTTTGCTTTGTGGGAACAATTCTCATAACAGAGGAAATGGTCTTTATTAGGCTTACTTCATGGCTCGCCTTTTTAACCTTGTTTGTCATCTCCTTTTGTACCCTTTCGGTTCTTTGTATTCTGATTCGTCCTGGCCCAGGAAAACAGTGTGGGAAAAGGGGAAGGTTGGACCAGTCTAAAAAGAAGGCCTTTATCACCCTTATATCCATATTAGGGAGCATGTTCCTGAGGTGTCTTTGGAATATAACTTGGTCTGGTTTGAACGAGATGGTGGTCATGAACGAGTGTTTTGTGATGATGTTTGGAACTTGGTTTAATGCGCCGTGCACACTGGTCATACCTCTGCTGTATCTGCAAAAAAACAGAGCATTTTCATGCTGTAAATGCAACAGCAGTTGACGATTTGCTATTAATTCAATCATATCTGCAAGAGTAAAAATCTGACATCCTGATTTGTCTGTGTACATTGAGCTGAATAATAAACCTGTTTTGAAATATTGACATTCTTTATTTTAAACAATCTGTTTCATTTCAATTCCTACTTGATGGATTAGTCTGTTTTACATTGTTCAATAAAGAATCAGAATCATGTTCATTTGCCGTGTATATGCAAACATAAAAGGAATTTGGTTGATAGTACTTTCACTCCCCTGTGTATGCACGCATGCGTACACACATTTAGACACATATACAATGCACACATAAAGGTATAAAAGTGGCTGATGGCGAAAAGATACTTAAATGGTAGTGAAATTAACACTGAGTTTGCAGTGCAGATAAGATGACTAAATACTAGGTTTTTATCAAAGTGTTGGCCTGTAGGAAAAAAAAGTTCTTGTGTCTGGTTGTGACCTGAAGGGCCTTCCAAAGGAGAATGGTAGGAACACATTGTGTGACATTGTGCGACACTAATGACCCAGTGTGACCTGTGCTGGAGGTGTTTTTCTGACATTTCCTGAGTCTTCAGGCCTGGCAGCTGCTAAACTTTTGTAGGCCTTAAGCATCATGGGTCATATCACCTCACCCCCACCAACCGCAGGTTCCACTCAAACCTTTTCTATTTATTTTAAAAGTGAGATTAAATAATCATAAGAAATGTATATACTAAGATATATAATAAAAACTACAGAATTACACAGAAATTAGGAATGTGTACCTCTGCCACCAACTCTTTCTAATACATGTATGTTCAGCAGAACCCCCTCCCCTACCCACACAAATTAAAGTGCAAGAACATAGTAATGAAAAGATTGGTGCCTTTGCCACATTTATTTAGTACAAAAAAAAGACTTAACATGTTTTTTTTAAAAACCCAAAGTAGTTCATATTATGTGTAATATGTCTTTTTCAGATTTCCAAAAATCCTTGTTTCAACAACAACCTTTTTCTAGACTTCACATCCATTTACTTGAATAAAACACTGACATCAGATTCCATGACAATTGGACAAGGCGTCATCATTACCAAACTCTTTATTACACGCTGTGTCCCATTATTGCCGATATCGTTATTTGTCTCTCTGGGTCTACACAGATGATGCCAATATTTTGTCCGCATACCAGCGACACTGAGACTCGACCAAGGTAAAAATGCAACTCAATTCCATGACATCAGTGCTGTCATCCTACAATGTGCTCGTGGAAACTGCTACTGTGGTTCCAAAAATGAGGAGGAATGTGCATCTGTAGGTAGGAAGCGAAGAGGACATGCAAGGGTGAAGAACTAAGAGTAGGGACTCTGAATGTTGGGAAAGGTGGAAGGCAGATAAACAAGGAGATTTAGAAGAGAATGTCATCTTGTATAGAGAAGGTTCATTTATAGATATTAGCGACTGCAAATTACAGTGTGACGGGGTGCAATTTGGACCCAAATGCAGCACTCTGGAAAGCTGGGACCGGTGGTAATGACCTTTATTAGTACACAGGCAAACAGGAACTCAGGCAGACAAAGAAACACAGGAAACAGTATGTTCTTCCGGCTCAGGGCCCGCACAAAGTCTATGGGTTTCAGGCTCGGGGATTGGGTTGAGCGGAGCCAGGAATCAGAACCGGGGGGGAAGGACGTGAACCCTCGGAATCGTACAGTTCCGTTTACAGCGGGCAGGAGTGACAGAGAGAGGCTTACAGGAGATGAGGCCGACAATGCAGCAGAGCAGACTGGGGACGAGCAGCAGCGATGTCGGGACCAGGCGGAGAAGTCAAAACCAGGTGAGCAGACAGGAACCAGAAACGCTGAGGCAGAAGTCGTGGTCAGGGACGGAAAGCTGGTGAGTTTACCAGGAGACAGGCAATGCGGGCAGGTCAGGAGCAAACAGGTTTGGCAACTGGAGGTCAGGCAGATAAGTGCTGGAGAGTCTTGCATGGAAACATTGAAGAACAATCTGGCAAGGATTGAGGGTGCAGGGGAGGCTTATAATCCGGGCTGATTGGGACTTGGCTGCAGCTGTGCTTGCAGGTGAGTGGAGTTGAGCTGACGGGGTGGGAGTGGCTGGCAGGTAGAGTGGAAAATTACTGAGGCAGAGGGACAGGAAGGAACTGGGGGAATGGAGCTGTGACATACAGAAGTGGTACAGAGCCAGACAGCATAAAATAGAGTGAAATGAAAAGGACAAAGACAACCTCAAGAAGTCAGGGAAGCTAAAAATGATTTTGTATGGGTTTTCATGGAGGTATGAGAAAGGCTTTGGGTGTTCAAGAGGTCATTCCATGAATTCACAAATACAAGTTTAGGCCAGCACTTTGTGTCTCACCTGAAAGGAAATTAGATGTATAGAAAGGGGTAGCTAAGTGTGCCTTTTAACATAAATGTAAATATATGACAGGGTGCTAAGAGACAAACAAGGGCAGCATATGACCTAATCTGGCATAAAATTATATTTCCATGGTTCAGGACACGTATGAATGTTGCAAGACAATGGTGGGTTGAGATGCAGGAGAAGTTGAGAGGGATCAGGCAGGAGGGTTGGGTGGAAAAGAGGTGAAGAAGGATGAAAAAGCTAGTAGAAAAGTGGAGAAGGTGGAGGCAGAGAAAAGTGTCAGTTGTGACATGTAACAGAGAGTAGCGTTGGAGCTGAATGGTGGCATTCGACTGAATACATCAGCATCGTCATTGGACCCTGATGCAAATTCTACCTTTTCTAAAGAGAGAGAGAGCAAGAGATTAATACATTAGAGAGCATACAGACATCGTCCCCAGACAGGTGACATGCCGCAAGCAGCTCTGATGAGGTTTGTTCTTTATTTGTCTTCTGTTCAAAGTTTCCAATCATGATAGCTGCTGATTCCCTTACGTCGTTCATGTAAGGAACAATGTTACATTGTTTCTTCAGCTGATGTACCTGTTTGCCAATAACATTAGAGGTACTCTGATATCAGAGGTAACACTCGTTTGAAAGGGTCTCAGTGGAGGATGTATTTTTGAGCTTGTGATGATGCGTTTCCATCTGCTATTTTGAACTTAAAAGTTTTGATATTTTGCATTTTTGAATCTTGTCTCAATAGATAGAACAGGTTCATTGGACCCCAGTGAATTTATTTTTCTTTATTGTTTTCAGATGAAGATGATAAATGCCTCCTCATCAAATGGTTCATCCTCTGAAGAAGCCCTCCCTTTTGGAATACAGTGCATCTTCATCAGTCCAGGCTCTGTAAACTTCACTATATTCTACCTGACAAGTGTCCTACTAATGTTTCCACTCTGTGTCCTGATTCTGTACCTGGGTCTCCAACAATGGTGGCAGCAGCGCTCCACCTCCACAGCAGCAACGATGGGTCACTCAGACGTTTTCATCTACCACTTGGTTGTCATGGAGCTTGTTGGGGTCTTGGGGTGCATCCTCTGTTGTATTGGCATCCGCGCCACAAGGAATTTCTTTACAATAGGGAACTATTTCTGGAATTTTCCCTGGTGTGGAGAGGCATTGTTTCACATCCTCACCTGTCTGGAGCGCTACCTGGCTGTTGTTCACCCCATCACCTACCTGAGCTCCAGAAGTAAACAAGGGATCACAATCAAAAACATCTGCATTGGATGTATTTGGTTTCTTTGTTTTATTCTGACAGGTCTGTTGTCTGCAATGCAAACCTTTATAATAGTCAATATCATTCTTCTGCTTTTTGCCATGTTGGTGCTGTCTTTCTGCAGTATTTCTGTTCTTTACATTCTGATTCGCCCAGGACCAGGAGACAAGCCTGGGAGCAGGGGCATGTCCAACCAATCAAAGAAGAAGGCTTTTTACATTGTCATGGTCATACTGGTGGTGGTGTCACTGAGATTTTCATGTAATATAGTTTATATAGCTTCTTTTTTAGGCTCACAGGCTAATTGTCTCGTGGTAAATTTTCTAGTCTGGTTTAATTTGCCCTGCAGTCTCTTCTTACCTTTCCTGTTTTTGCACAGATCAGGAAAATTTACTTAATTTAATTTTGTACAAGCAATACTATTTTGGAACACATTTCTGAATTGGTGTCTGTGTAGTGAAAATATTTTTTTGTTAAAAAAGTGTGTATTGGAAGCAAAATGCAGCCACTGGCAAAAGTCAGCACATTTTAAATGGAGATTTTCAATATCGTTTGGTTGATTTCGTTATATTAAAGAAATATCACATATCAAATTGAAAAGATAATCAAACTGATATCGGAACTGCCTACCTTTTATGTCCATATCAAGCTCATATCCTTGTTAGTCACTGACATCAGCAGATAGACCTCTGATAGACTTGCATCTTATTTGTAAATGTCTTGTTTTTCCAATTTGTAGAGTTTTCTTGAAAAAATTATCCAATGTGGGATAAATAAAAGAAAAAAGAAAAAATTGTTCATTATTACTGTCTTCCTACTTAGGAAGACAGTATAGGAAAGGATTTTCAAAGCCCAACAATAGGATCTCGGATTAATTCTGTGGAGGACATTTGATGACACAAGTGGTTCTCTCACATGAATGAGGCAACAACTGACAGACATTCAATTTAGCCTGAGTGTGGTGAGAGAACCTTTCCATCTCTGAGTCAGACTCCACTGAATCATTGCCAGAGAAACCTGTGATATACATTGATCAAAAGGTGAACCAAATTTGACAGAAATTTAGATGTGTAAAACACATAGGTCATTTTTATTGTCCTTTTTTCTCCCATTGTATCTCCCATCTTCTTTTACAACTTTTTACCAAACTTAAAACAAATCACACTGAATGGAACCTTAACAAATCTTGACAAATATATGATGGCAGCCAGGTTCAACAGACATCATCCTTAATCATGTGGGATTATGGAGACCAATCTACAGAGTTTCCAAAAGTTCGACCCCTTTGACCCTTCCATTGGTTACACCCTTTTTATGACTTTCAGTTCTATTTCTCCTCTGTGGTCCATCATGACAGAAAGCATCTCGATTGTCTGGTGGATGTCATGGCTTGTATCAGCCAGGGATGTGACGCGTTTTTGTAATTTCACAGAAAGACTTTGTAATTCGCATAAAACATCTTTCGTTGAAGCCAAATCAGTGAGGAATCCAGTGGATGTTAGATGCTAACATAAATTGGTGTATCTGCTGCACCAAAGTAGGATCGAGCCATCCTCACTGGCGGACTCAAAATGATGTACTAACACTAAACACATCTTTCAGTTAATCTTTGACAGTACTGAAACTGCTGGACACCCATCTTATTGCAAACATCTGATTTTTAGAATCTGTCTTTTCCGTGGACTGGTGGTAAACTGAATAAAGCTTTGAAAGGTAAAACCTCGAAATGATTACAGCCTGCCACTTCTTACAATGAGACATTCACCGCAAACCGGAAATAGTGAACGAGACAGTGAAATGCCTAAAGTTGAAGGAAATCCTGTGTCAATCTAGCTGTGAGTCCAGTCGTGAGCATTTGTCACATCATTCTTCTCATTAAGATTCATGATGGGACGATGCTGCGATCAGAGTATCCACAAAAGTAAAACAGATTGGGGCCGACTTCAGGGAACATGTTTGTGCAGGCATAAGAGCATATAAACTGAGGGGCAGGTCGAACGCAGGACACCTAAAGCAGTGATTATCAACCTTCTTTGAACCAATGCACCCTGACATAATGCTCTTGTTGGACTGTTTGTGGCTGCTGGTACAAATAGTTAATTTATCCGCTAACAGTCTGCAGGTCCCTGATGACTTTACATGTAACATTGAGGGATGAGAGTGTGAGTGCAGCCATTGTACCCGAATGGTGGCAGCATTGTATTGTATACATCAACATTGTGTTTAGGTACTAATGCAAATAATACTTGTTTTTTTAAGAGAGAGAGAGACAGACTGAGATTAACAGATAACACACAGGCATTGCCCACATACAGGTGACATGCAGCAAGCAAGGTTTGTCTTTCATTTGTGGTGTTCTTTATTTTCGCTCACTATTAGATGGTGTGTTTAATTTTATCGTTGTATCATATGATGACAGACCTATTTGTCACTGACCATTACAGATACTCAGATAACATCCGAGGTAATGCTGAATATTTGAAAGGGCCATGTTGTATTTAACTTGGACAGCTATGATGTGTTTCCCATTTGCTTTAAGCTTGAACTCTGTGTCACAGGAGTCAAAAATAGAAACAAGCCATACTATGACAGTTTTGTAGTTAATGATTGTTTGCATAGAACCGATGGAACTAAGTGAATAAATGACATTTGTCTTTCTTGTTTTCAGATGACGATGATAAATGCCATCTCATCAAACAATTCCTCTTCTAAAGAATCCTTACTTTTTGATGCAGAGTGCATCTTTTTCACAGCAGGCTTTGTTAACTACATTATCTTCTTCATAGCAAACATTCTGTTATTGTTTCCAATCTGTGTCCTGATTCTCTACCTGGGTCTACAACAATGGTGGCAGCATCGCTCCACCTCCACAGCAGCAACGATGTGTCACTCAGATGTCTTCATTTACCACTTGGTTGTCATGGAGCTTGTTGGGGTCTTGGGGTGCATCCTCTGCTGTGTTGGCATCCAGGCCAAGAGAGAATTTTTTTCACTGGGGGTTCTTTTATGGAATATTCCCAAGTATGGAGAAGCATTGTTTCACATTCTCACCTGTGTGGAGCGCTACTTGGCTGTTGTTCACCCCATCATTTACCTGAGCTCCAAAACTGAAAGAGGGATCAGAATCAGAAACATCTGCATCGGATGTGTTTGGTTATTGTCTTTTACAATGACGAGTCTTTTGATTTTAAAGCAACTATTTATTATACTCAACTACATTTTTCTGCTTTTTGCCATGTTGGTGCTCTCCTTCTGTAGTATTTCTGTTCTTTGTGTTCTGATTCGCCCAGGACCAGGAGACAAGCCTGGGAGCAGGGGCATGTCCAACCAATCAAAGAAGAAGGCTTTTTATATTGTCATGGTCATACATGGAGTGGTGTCCCTTCGGTTATTAAGTAATCTAGCCTGGTTTGTTTCTCATTTAAAATTCCAGAGTGACTGTGTGGCGATGAATTGTGCTGTCTGGTTTAATCTGCTCTCTGCCCTGATGTTATCTTTATTGTTCCTGCTCAGATCAGGATCATTTACATTTTTCATGTGCAAAGTTAATTAGGTTCCACATCATCCAGGTTACTTAAGAAAATGGAATAATATTGTTGACAGGAAAAGCACTTAGAATTCCACTCCAATTGTAGTTTTTTTTTTTAAATTAAAAAAAAAAATTATGTAGTGTAATATTTATATATCCAATCTGACTCTTATCATTGTTTTGATATGTATTTGATGACCAATGAGACATCAGTGTGACAATAACAATTCAAACTACAAGTAAAAGGAGCATTTGTTTTAAAGAGTTTACAAAATCAAAACAGCTAAGCATGTTAGCGCAGCTGTGACTGAAGCCAGATACTCAGAAAATAAAATGACAAAGACATTAAAACGACGTTAGATCCATTATATTAAAGTTATCTCTTATTTGCTTTTACCTTGTTATATTCTTTATTCTTGTTATATTGTTTCTCATTACTTAATGTTTCTTATTATTTGCTAATGCTTAATGTTCATGATGCTTGATGTGTCAACTCGAACTTCTCTGGTCAAGGGCGACAGAAATGCAGCTGCTGTGAAGAAGTGACATTGACTGGAGATAGAGCTGCAGGGCATGACCCAGGAGGTGTTCTTTTAATCTGTCTGATATGGAAGAATGTGCTGTGTGCAAGCTAAGCTAATCAAATCAGTGAAGACCTACGTATAATCTCACCATTATGATTTACAGTCTTTTGCTTTGTTTGGGACCTGCTATCTTGTGTTTTCCCCCTCTCTTTAGACACATTTGAATTCTGTGTAACTAGGGACCTCCTAATTTCAA
The DNA here is from genome assembly GCF_003711565.1 of Takifugu flavidus. Lineage (NCBI taxonomy): Eukaryota > Metazoa > Chordata > Actinopteri > Tetraodontiformes > Tetraodontidae > Takifugu > Takifugu flavidus. Next base: position 7,423,819 of record NC_079522.1, read on the forward strand.
TAAAAGAAGGATGGCGGAAGTTGTGCGTCAGAACGTGTTGGAGATCTGTAACTGAGCACATTTCTCCGTTCTCCTTGCAAGTAAAATTCAAAACTGTTGTCTTTGCCTCATTTGTTTTTCTCATGTTTCAGGTTGTTTGAACCTAACAAACGAAAAGTGCATTGCCTGCTTAATTGAAAACCAAATCCATTCTTCTTCTCAAGAAGATTTCAACCACTCCATTGTTGTCCATTTCAATTCCATCAATTAGTCCTTTTCCATGGACATGGAGGTTAATGTGGAAAGTCGTTTCTTTCCAGTCGCCGTTCTGGCATAAGTTTTTTTATGTGCTTTAATAGCAAGAACTGTGACATTTAGCAGAAGTGGTGGATCCAGGGATCAAATCTCTCTTCTTCAGCCATCATGGGTTAAAAAAATACAGTGACACTGTCGATAGCTAATGAACCTTCAGTTTTACTCCTTCTGGTTTACTACTTGCTGAACACTGAACAGGCAAAATGCAGCAGTATCAGGGGAAAAGAGAAGTTAAGCCTAGGTTGGAGAAAACTGAAGTCCTGACAACATATTTTGGTCAACATGTAGCAAGAGAGACATAGCAGATTTGTCCAGCCTCCTGCCACTGCCATTCCACATCCACCTGTCAGCTTCAATGCTGACTGGAACTTCAGTTCATTAAGCTTAAGTTATTATAAAAATCTATTTTAAAGTAGCAAGTAGTTCAGCTGCTACACTTTGACTGTTTTTTAATCAAAGAAAAAAAGAAGTTCAGTTTGGTTGTTTTTAGAAATGTATGCACATATGACAATGCATGTTTATTAGAGCCATGTGTCATAGTGTGTCATGCAGTGGTCTAGGATTGTTAGAATCGCAAAGTGCTTTCCAGCCATTATACAATGGTGGGGTGAGCTGAGAAGTTCACGATAGAGGTGGGACTAACCCAAGAATCAGCTTTGAGTCCCTCCTTATGTGCTAAGGTGATAGGCTGAAAGAGGAAGTTGACACTGTATTGAGAGTAAAATGGGGTGGAGTTATGCACTGGAAAGAAGAGGAATGAAGGTTGAAGAAATACAGACAATATATAAAGATGAGAGGGATCTCAATAGAATGGTAGGGTGGAAAAGAGCTGAAAAAGCATGGAAAAGATAGTTGGAGCAAGTTGAAAGAAGTGTCAGTTGTGACATGTAATGGAGAATGGAAATGCTACCGCCTGAATAGTGATAGATTCTAGATAGATTCTTTATTAACACTGCACATTCTGATACAGAAAAATTGGTTGACAACTAGTGTTCACAGCAGTATACTGTATAAGTAATGTAAATAAACATAAAATATAAATGATAGAAAAAAAAACACTCAAAGGAGATAGTGGACATGAATAAGTGGCGTTGATGGCCATAGGTGAGGACTGAGACGTAGATCGACCGGTAAATCGAGAGCTTTGCCTTCCGGCTCAGCTCCTTTTTCACCACAACGGATCGGTTAAGCGCCCGCTGCTGACGCCGCTCCGATCCGCCTGTCGATCTCTCGTTCCTTCCTATCCTCACTTGTGAACAAGATCCCAAAATACTTGAACTCCTCCACCTGGGGCAGGACCTCCTCCCCAATCCGGAGAAGGCACTCTACCTTTTTCCGGGCGAGGACCATGGACTCTGACTTGGAGGTGCTGAGGCGCATCCCTGCCGCTTTACACTCAGTTGCGAACCGTCCCAGCATTTGTTGGAGGTCCCTGTTCGATGGCGCCAGAAGAACTACGTCATCCGAAAAAATGGAGAGACGAGATCTTCAGCCCACCGAACTCGACACCCTCCACTCCCCGGCTGCGCCTAGAAATTCTGTCCATAAAAGTTATGAACAGAACCAGTGACAAAGGGCAGCCCTGGCGGACTCCAACCCTTACTGGGAACGAGTCCGACTTACAACCGGCTATCCGGACCAAACTCCTGCTCCTTTGGTACAGGGACTGGACGGCCCTTATCAAGGAACCTTCCTCCCCATACTCCCGCAGCACCCCCCACAGGATGCTCCTGGGGACACGGTCATAAGCCTTTTCCAAGTCCACAAAGCACATGTGGACTAGTTTGGCAAACTCCCAACTCCCCTCAAGCACCCCAGCAAGGGTAAAGAGCTGATCTGTGGTTCCATGACCGGGGCGAAACCCGCATTGTTCCTCCTCGATCAGAGGTTCAACTATCAGTCTAATCCTCTTTTCCAGCACCCTGTCATAGACTTTCCCAGGGAGGCTGAGGAGTGTGATCCCCCTATAGTTGGAACACACCCTCTGGTCCCCACTCTTAAAAATAGGGACCACCAGCCCGGTCTGCCAGTCCAAGGGCACTGCCCCCGATGTCGACACAATGTTGCAGAGGCGTGTCAACCAGGACAGCCCTACAACATCCAGAGCCTTAAGATACCCCGGGTGGATGTCATCCGCTCCCGGAGCTCCGCCGCCGGGCAGCAGTTTCGCTACCTCAGTAACTTCCGCTTCGGAAATTGGATGGTCTACCTCCTGGTCATCCGACTCTGCTCCACCTTGAGGATACGTGTTGGTAGGATTGAGGAGCTCCTGGAAGTATTCTTTCCACAGCCAGATAATTGCCCCTGGAGACGTCAGCAGCTCCCCACACACACCTGATACGGTATGGGCGAGTTGCCGCATGCCGCCTCTTAGGCGCAGGACAGTTTGCCAGAATCTTCTCGGAGCAGACCGAAAGTCTTCCTCCATAGCCTCACTGAACTCCTCCCATGCCCGAGTTTTTGCCTCCGCGACTGTCGCAGCCGCAACCCGCTTAGCCAACCTGTACCGGTCAGCTGCTTCCGGAGACCCACAGACCAACCATGACCTGTAGGCCTCTTTCTTTAGCTTGACGGCTCCCCTCACCACCGGCCTTGGAGCCACAGCTCGCGAACGCCGCCTCGACAATGGCAGAGTGGAACGTGGCCCATTCAGACTCAATGTCCCCTACCGCCCTCAGAACACGATCAAAGCTCTGTCGGAGGTGGGAGTTGAAGACCAGCCTGACAGGTTCCTCCCCCAAGCGTTCCCAACAGACCGTCACTAAGCGTTTGGGCCTGCCAGGTCCGCGCGGTGGCTTCCCCCCCCACCTGATCCAACTCACCACCAGGTAGTGATCAGTTGACAGCTCTGCTCCTCTCTTCACCCTAGTGTCCAAAACATATGGCCGCAGATCAGCTGACACTTCTGATCGGGCAGACCGTTCCTCCCAATCACGCCTTTCCAGGTCATGCTGCCGTTGACCACGTGAGCGTTGAAGTCTCCCAGCAGCACGATTGAGTCCCCAGTTGGGACGCTGTCCAGCGTCCGTCCTAGATCTTCCAAAAAGGGTGGGTACTATTGTTTGGGGTATACGCACAAACAACCGTCAGAACCCGTTCCCCGACCGGAAGGAGCAGGGAAGCAACCCTTTCGCTTGACTGCGAGAACCCCAACGTCGAACTAGAGGAGCAAGTCATTGTACTGATATTGTTCGCCAGGATGTGAAGGCCTGGACCTCCTACCTATAGCATGTCTCATTACTGTTGGTAATTAACCTGACAACAGCTGTGTCATCTGCAAACATGTATATGGAGGTTTTGTGATGAATGGGGCAAATATGTGTGTAAAGAGTGAGTTTAAGAGTGGATTAAGAACATACTGGTATTGAGGATTGTGCTGGAGGAGATGAGGTCTCCAAGTCTCGCATGTTGTGGTCTGTAGAAGAGGAAGTCCTTAATCGAACTGCAGAGGTGGTAGTCCAGGTCCAGTGACAGCGGGTTGCGTGAGTTGATAATATTAAAAGCTGAGCTGATTGCGAGGAATTTATCCTCTCATAGGAATTGGGGTTCTTTAGGTGTGTCAAGATGGTATCCTCAGTGCACCTCTGGATTTTACAGGCAAACTTTCACTGGACCAGGTCAGCAGGGATGGATGTTTTTCTATTCCATTTTCCCTGTCATATTCTGCTCCATCTTAATTCATGCAACTCACCTGTGACTTTTCTCTGCTCCGCAGCATAATGTGGCACACCTGTTCTTTCCCCAGGTATTCGAAGCCCCTACCTCACACTCGCTCCTTATCGGATTGTTTTGCGCTCATGCCAGACCTTCCAGATTTTTTTTGGACTGATTTCTCAGTATCAAACTTGCTTGTTCCTGACCCTGCCCATATTTTCTGTTCGGCCGAGTCTCTGCCTGCTCCTTGTCTGTTCCTGTCTGCCTGAGTATTTCACGTTTGTGGATTTATCTCCAGGATTACTTCGGTGAGAGATCTCACTGTTATCAGAAGCTGTTTCATCTGTTTTTGTGCAGCACCTGGATCCTGTTTCAACACGTGATATTCCCATGTGCATTTTAGCATCGGAAACGCCAACTATCTATCTCTATGACAGAGACATCAGTGTAAAAATCATCTTTCACAAAAACACACACATCCTATTTTGTTTTTTCCCAGCCTCTGATGTGCAGTCTGCTCTGTAGACACTGTTTCCCTGACGTTTTATGGCTGAATCTGGGATGTTTCCATGCAACTGTGTCTCTGAACTCATTGTGATACAGCTATCCCATTCAGTATCGGCATAGTCATGAGACACTAATGCAAATAGAACCTTTTTTTAAAGGGAGGGAGAGACCTTAAGTGCGGAGAGAGCGTACAGACATTGTCCGTGGACAGCTGACATGCAAAAAGGAGCTCTGATAAGGTTGGTCTTTGACTGGTTTTCTGTTCAAGGTTTCCAGTCATGGCTAGATTGGGATTTATTTTATATGAGCTGATGTCTGTGTAGATTCTCATTCATCCAGGTCATAGTTAACCAAAGTTAGATCTCACTTTGGAATTGTTGATGTACCTGTAACCTGTAATCATAAATCAGAGTTAATGATGAATATTCCAAAGTGACCTTTGTAATATATACTCCATATTACAAAGCTTGTGATTATGTCTATTCAATTTCTATTTTGAGCTTGAACTCTGATTTTCATCAGTCAAAAAGAAAATATACATGTGAAGTAGAGACCTCAATAATTAGTTCGTAGATTGTGATGAAATACTTTGTAGAACAGTGACAGAATCACATTTGTCTTTTTAGTTTCAGATGAAGATGATAAATGCCTCCTCGTCAAATGGTTCATCCTCAAAAGAACCCTTCTTTTTGGAATTAGAGTGCATCCTCACCAGTCCAGGAACTGTTAACGTCACTATCTTCTACCTGACAAATGTCCTTCTAATGTTTCCAGCCTGTGTCCTGATTTTGTACCTCGGTCTCCATCAATGGTGGCAGCAGCGCTTCACCTCCACAACAGCAATGAAGTGCCACTCAGACATCTTCATCTACCACTTGGTTGTAATGGAACTTGTTGGTGTCTTGGGGTGCATCCTATGCTGTATTGGCATTCAGACCAACATGATTTTTTTTATATTAGGGGCTTATTTATGGAATATTCCCAGGTATGGGGAAGGTTTGTTTCACATCCTCACCTGTGTGGAGCGATACCTGGCTGTTGTTCACCCCATCACCTACCTGAGGTCCAAAAGTGACCGAGGGATCAGAATCAGAAATATCTGCATTGGGTGTGCTTGGCTAATTTGTTTCACAGGGACAATTGCAATGGCTGAAATGGAAATATTTAGAATAATCAACTATATTTGTCTGCTATCTGTCATGTTGGTGCTGTTCTTCTGCAGCATTTCTATTCTTTGTATTCTAATTCGCCCAGGACCAGGAGACAAGCCTGGGAGCAGGGGCATGTCCAACCAATCAAAGAAGAAGGCTTTTTACATTATCATGATCATACTGGGAGCGGTGTCACTCCGACTTTTAAGCAATCTGGCTTGGGTTGTTTTAACTATAGAAAAACTGTGGGATTGTATTATGTTTAATTGTGCCATCTGGTTTAATCTGCCCTGTACTCTGGTGTTACCTTTACTGTTTCTGCAAAGATCAGTAATGCTAATTAAGAACAAAGTTCTGCATTGTCCATTTACTGTCAGACAAATTACCAACACAACTCCTTCGTAATTTATCTCAACCATCAGTTAACATCCTCTCTTGCCACATTTTTCTCCATCACTCTTCCACACATGTGAAATCGTGCTCAACATGATGAGAGTTTGCTAAGTCATCCTTTATGTCTATCATGTTTCTACGTTGTTGTGAGTTAACTGGTTTGTGTGGTGCATTTGGTCACTCAGGAGAAACCTGGAACAAGAACTCTAATCTAATCTAAATTGTTTTTGTCATCTGTAAAAACACTAAAATAATAGCATATGGTTTACTGTGTAGTAACATTCAAAACATACAAATTTGACTTGCACATACGTATTATCTCTATTTTGACGTGTATTTGATGGCCAGTGAATACAGTTGGAGAATATATTTGCTGCTGTATTTGTGAGGTTAATGTCAGTGATTATCTTCAGAGTAAATGGAAAAAACAAGCTTGTAATATAATTACATACGATGCAAAATGAGGAACAGTTTAGCTCAAGTAACGTCTTAACGTAAAAAAAATAGGAGCTCAGATGAAAATCCAGTTTATGTTCAATTCAATAAATTTTTATTACTTTCAAATATCCAGTGGTTTTTATTTCACAAAACAAAATTAAAGCATTTATTTTATTTCTTGATTCACTTTACTGGCTTAAGTCAGTAGTGAAAAATCATTTGAAGGCTGGACAGCGTCTGTGTGTGTGTGTGTATGTGTGTGCCAGATCGTTATTCATGTTCCGATGACTTTCCAGCGTATTACTGTTTGCCTGCCTGCCCGGTTCCGACCTTGCCTGTTCCTGACCATTCTGTTTTGCCTGCTCCCCGGTAAACCCTGTCTGCCTTCTGCCCAATCTCGACCTTGCCTGTCCTCGACTATTCTATTCTGCTCGCTCCCCGGTGAATCCTGTCTGTTGTCTGTGTCTGACAATAAAGTGGTGTTCAGCCAAACTCCTGTGTCGCATTTGGGTTCTCATCTGGTTCGTGACAGTCTCAGCATGTTTGTTTAGAGGAACATCAAATATTTTCTGCTCAGTAATCTAAAATATCGATTTTTACAGGAAGAACTTTGCAACTATTGACACTGTGCAGTCTAGTCACAAGAGCAGGCATCATTATGTAAAACAGACTTCATAGGAAAATGAACAGCAACCTCCTATTTGTCATGTCAAAACATTCTAAATTTGAATGTGATAAATGGCATAAAGCAGAGTAAAAAAAAGTAATTACAATTTTGGTCCTTTTGTAACATTTATGTTACATTGGGCTCGATTATTAAGAACAACAGAGATGTATAGAGACGTGGCATTGACAAGGGAATAGATTTGAAGAACCAAACAGTGAAGTCATGTAAGAGAGATGTGGAGAGCTTGATCAAGGGCAGAAGAAAAGTGGTATGGTACTCTTGCCAAGGAAGAGTACTATGATGCAATATTTGCTTTGAGGCTGTTGAGAAAGAAGTACAGACATGGTCAGAGGGACTGTAATGTGCCTTTAAAGATATATATAAAAAAAAAAAGAATATGACAGGGAGCTGAAAGAGGGACAAGGGGAGTGTATGAGGAAGTCTGCAGTGGAATAAAGTTATGTTCCAGTGGTTCAGGACATGTATGAGAGCTGTGAGACAATGAGGTGAGATGTAAAAGAAGTTCAGGGCGGAAGTAGGATGGCACCAGGGATCAGCTCTGAGTCCCCTCTTGATCACTATGGTGAAAGATAGGCTGAAAGAGAAAGTTAAACAGCAGTGATATTCACAGATGACAGATGATGATCTGCATCGAGAGTAGGAGTAGGTGGAGGAACATTTAGAAAGGCGCTGGTATGCCCAGGATAGAAAAGGAATGAAGATGAGTAAAGCAAGAAGGATAAAAAAGCAAGTTTGGTGCAAGTGGAGAAAAGTTACTGTTGGCACCAGCATTGTCATTAGACCTTGATGCAAATCAGATCTTTTTAAAAGAGAGAGACAGAGAGTGAGATTACTAAGGTAGAGAGCATATAGACATTGTCTCGGGACAGGTGACATGCGGTAAACAGCTCTAATAAGGTTTGTTTTTCATTTGTACTCTGTTCAAAGTTTCCAAATGTGGCACGCGCCTAACGGGGCTCAGTATATCTCTTCTCTAAATTGAGAACGCCACCCCAGGAATTCCACCTGGAGAATTATTATCAAGGCCGCACAAGTGTTTTCTAGTGAGGAGAAGAGACTGGTCCAATGTGCAAAATTAATACTTTTATTTCCAGATATCCTCTAACAACAATTGCTAAAATAGTCTCACGCACCCATTCACACACTCAACGTGCAGATATTAAATTCATGTTCAAGATTATCTTTAAAACACCTGCACCCCACAGGGTAGGATCTGCACCAATTAATCAAATCCAAATAACATGCAAAAAAATAACCCACACAAACAATTAACATCACAAATCAGCCCCAAATCCCTCCCCCCGCAACAAAACGTTAAACCAATTAAAGGCAATCCTAGTCCTCCTAGAGGCGCAGTTCACTCACACACTCGCACTTTAGATTGGACCCCACACGATGATACCTCTCAGAGGTAGACAGGAGTGACAGTTGGGAGCATACGCGATAAACCCGATGTGGAGGGCAAAACAGCAGCCGGCCAACAGCAACGGGAGGAAACCGCACTAGAGCCGGCACCTGTAACAATTTCTCCTGTTAAGAGAAAGCAATTTTAGGTTCCTGACAATAATTGCCCATATGGTGAAGCTAAAAGCAGCCGCTACGTACGGTCAGGTAAAGGAAAAAAATCTCTAAAGTGGAGACGCACACCGAGCCACTATAGCATTCCCGCTAGCAGGGCTAAACAGCTGACGAACCAAAGACACCCAAGGCTCCCCAGCTCGGATGACAGCAGACCCAGGTGCGCATGGGATAGCACGGCCCGACCGCACAGCAATCAGATGAGGACCAGTGAGCTGTGGCGTGGCACCCAAAAGCTCGACAACAAGAAAGAACAGCCCGTGCAGCACAGTCTCCTTTTAAGGGGAACACCACAGCTGCAACTGCCCCAACAATTAAGGTGATGGGCAGAGCATGAACTCCATGCTGCCACACAATCATGAATAGATAATGATTTAATTTTGTTATTTAAATAAGTTGATGTTGAATCTGTTTTCTCACCAAAAATCACAGGTCCTCTGATGTCAGAGGTAATGTTCTCAATATTTTGAAGAGTCTCATGAAAGTATTTATTACTGCTCTTGTGCTTACGTGTTTCCATATTTTGAAGAACTCTGAATTGCATTAGTCAAAAACCACATCAATCTGTAACGTTATAAAGTAAAGACCTAAAGTTTTGATGGCATGTAGTTTATGACCAACTTCTCCATCAAACAGGTTCATTCACAACTAGTGAAAGAAAATAACATTTGTCCATTTTTTTCCATTTCAGATAAGATGATAAATGCCTCCTCGTCAAATGGTTCATCGATAATGGAACCCTCATCTTTTTATTTAGATTGTATCTCCATGGGATCAGGCTCCATCAACTTCACTATGTACTACTTGACAAACATCCTACTAATGTTTCCAATTTGTGTCCTGATTCTGTACCTGGGTCTCCAACAATGGTGGCAGCATCGCTCCACCTCCACAGAAACAATGATGTGTCACTCAGACGTCTTCATCTACCACTTGGTTGTCATGGAGCTTGTTGGGGTCTTGGGGTGCATCCTCTGCTGTGTTGGCATCCAGGCCAAGAAGGAAATTCTTTCATTAGGCATTTATTTCTGGAATTTCCCCTGGTATGGAGAAGCATTGTTTCACGTCCTCACCTGTCTGGAGCGCTATTTGGCTGTTGTTCACCCCATCACCTACCTGAGATCCAGAAGTGAACAATGTAACAGAATCAGAAACATCTGTATTGGGTGTGTTTGGGTAATTTGTTTTGCAGGGATAATTATGCCGGCTGAAATGGAAATATGTAGAATACTCAACTACATTTTTCTACTTATGGTCATGC